>NC_056726.1:613960199-613977699 GCF_019279795.1 Protopterus annectens
ACATATGGGTTTACATTTAAGCTTGCCAAGCTTTTTCTGCCAAATACCCGAAGGGGTCTGACAAGTATTTAACAATGCAAAAGCAAGCCAACTTGCTATGAACTGCCTTCCTCGCCAATGTGTCCACGACTCTTTCTTCAAGAAAAGTGACTCAAGTTCAAAAAGGCCTTTATTTGAAAACCCTAAGCCAAACTGGGTCGGTCCACGTCTGCAAGTCCCCTTTTTCTTTGTTTAATCCATCATGCCGAATCCTCTCCAGCTGGTCAAGTAGCTTGTTGCTTATGCTTCTGTAATACTAGGTCCGTGAGGTCCCGCTTCCCTGTGTCTTTGTGGCTATGGGGATCCCGACCGCCACTCCTTGGCCTTGTATTGTGTGGTAAGGCTGGGCTGTGGACGGCTGCCACCCACACCGCTTTACACTGTATTTAGCTCTAGACTTGTCATGTTACGGGCCATCACTCCTGAGGATGCTGTGTTTTGGTTTTAGAGAGCTTATGCCACCTGCGATTTGAGATGTCTGGGGAGGCTCATCTGCTGGGATAGTTAATAGGGGGATAGTTGGGGCTTAGAGGGGTGAGTTTTAGCTGAACCCGTCTTCGCCAGCACCAACCCAATGATGCTGGGTTCAGTTCAGTTTTGTTGGGTTTTGACTAATTCTGATTTGCACTGGGGGCTTTCCACCCAGGTGTTCTACATAGGTGAAAAAGCCTTATGATTGTCCTTGAATCCATGGCAATTTTTTTTTAGAAATAAATTGGCCCATATTTTGGGTTTATGCTGGTATTTTTTACTAATAATTTTCATATCTGGTTTCCCCTTATGGATTGGATTTTCTTTAGTGTAAAAGGCCTTATATCTTGATTTAAAAATAGTTAATTTTCCAAAATGGCCTTACTGGACATTTGCCCTGTGTTGAAAGAGTCTTGGTTTCATTTTTTGTTGCCTTCATGGATTTTGTTCAGTCATGTCTATAGTTTCTCCTTGTATTGTAAAAGTTAGCTGGGGTTGTGCTTTCCAGTGGCCTGTGGGCCTTCCTCCCTGAGTCATAGAAGGCAGTAGTGTGAGTATTGCTTTAGAGATGTTCTTCACTGCGTTCTTTTTTTTTGGGTATGGATGTGGATTTGGGTTGAGATCCAGCAATGATGGTTTCTCACCAATAGTTTTTATACTTCCGTGTGGAGCATGGATATACTTCTGGTGTGGAGCATTTTGTCCCCATGTTTGTGATAATGAGATCTTTCCAGGATTCAGTGTTCCATGGCATTTGTGTTTAGAGTATATACCACATAGGGGCTAGAAACTCCCTACTTGTTTGTGATAAGAAGTTCTATATTCGGTGAAGTAAAGTCACCTATATTGAATGTGTTTGAGATACAAAATATACCTCCAAAGTGTCTTCTTCAGGAAGGCTCCAGGTGGGGTTTCTGATGGGCGCCCAGGGTGGCCTGTAGTTTGCCACAATTTGCAGAGCAAAGCCTTGGATTTGTAGACCTTTTTTGCCTATGGTTGGAAAGAAGCTAGGCATACCAACCTGGAGGTGTGTGGTCTGCCACAATTGGCAATGGATACACCCTCTTTTTGTGGGTATCCCCACCTTTGGGGCCGAACTATGGCTTGAGGTATGGTGCACAGTGCGCATGTGCTGGTAATATGAGGTGCGGCAGGTTTCAGTTGCAGCACACAGGTTATGTTTACCAAGGCACAGAAGGGCCTTGAGTGTGCAAGGACCAGGAGAGTGTTCTGCATTTGAAAGCATACCCTTCTGAGCATCCATTTTTGTTTTACTATGGTAGGTTTAGAATGTGAGCCTTGCCTTTTAAAAGGCACCCATTGGGGTGCATTACTATGGGCCCAATATCTTTGTTCCCAGGGTGACGGTAGCAAGCCAGGGTGGTGGCAGTGTAAAAGTGCAAGCATGTCATCCCAGGCAAGCAAGCACTCTGGATCCCAACAGTCACCACGCAACATTAAGCCAATTGCAGACATGACCTGCGTCTCTATATTGAATCATCTTTCCATCATATTCAGATATGATCAGGTCAGTTCTTAGTGAGGATCAGCTAAGCATAATCAGAGAGCTCCCCACTGGTCTTTCATGTAGTCTCCTCTGCCTCTCATTCATGGCGCCTCGCAGTAGCATGGATAATGACTGTGTCGCTCATGTACTCCTGTCAATGACTGTGTCATATTTTTGTGTTATGTGGCAGATTCTTGCACCGTGTTGTGCTTTACTGTGACCCTCTCCTAAGTCAGGGACCTGAGGGACGCCTTGTTGTCTGAGCATGGTGTCACACTGTGAGTGTATGTTTGGTCCTGTATTTGGCCTTATAACATGTGTGTGTTGTATTTGGGGTTGGGTGTGCTGTATGTGACTTGGTGCTGGTGTCTTGAGTGGCTTGTTGTTTGTGTTGTGGCCGTGAGGCCGTGGCTGTTGTTGTAAATTTTACCAGCTGCTCCGAAAAATTTCTTGTGGAGGCTTGTGTTTGATTTTGTGGTGTTATGTCGAGATGTTGTTTTGGTGTTGTGTGTGTTAGTGAGTCACATTTGTGTGGTGTCTGTAGGTGCCTGAGCTGAGTGAGCTCAGTTCAGTTCCTGCTCCTGTCTGGTCTTGTCCAGCCTCAAGTAAAGTGAGCCTGTTATCAGTTTGGCTAAATAGCTGCACCTCTAAAGTATTTGAGTTGTGTGTGGAGGAGAGGTTGTATCTATGGATTCAAGGCAATTGTAACATAGAGGACGCCAGCAGATGGCACCACATCTGGCCCTAGAAAAATTACATCTGGCCCTTCATGACATCGAAATTAAGAGGACTTAGTAGAAGAAAAGAATTCTGGGGGTTTAAGTGGGGGGAGGACTGGGTATAATATAGAAGTGACAAGTGCTGAGCTTTTTTTGAGAAAAGAAAAAAAAAGAAAAAAAACTTTTTAGGCTGAGGAACAAGTGCTGTGCTTTTGTTTAAAAGGGATATACTGTTGTTCTAAGAGCAGTTCTAAGGGTAGGACTGAAAATGGAGCCAGAAAAAGGGAAACCTCAAACCTCAAGCAAAACCGCATGTTGCATGTTGCTCAACTCCATCGCTTAGCTCAGGCTTAGCTAAAACAAAGCTGCTAGCTTATAGCCAGGGGGCTGGAAAAGGCAGGAAATGACCCAAATTGTGGCAGAAGAGTGTGGATATAGCCTTGTCTGAGCTGGGGATTGCTGGAGGAAGGGTCATTATTTTATTTCCTATTGGCAAACTAGTTTAAAACTGTTTAATTTTGCCTGTATATAAGCCTTACATTTCAATGTTGCTCTGCATCATGCAACTGGGGTTAGCAGTACCTTGTATAGATGCAAACGCCTAGAAACTATTTTTCCCTAGACACCGGTCAGTGATACCATTCTAGGTTCCATGCTGCTCTGCAGGCAACACAGCTGCACACTCCCGCACTGTAGACAACTCAGTTGCGCACTGAGTAGTGTTGCCCCACTTTTCATCCCTGATCTTCTATAGACGAAGTCCCCTTGTTAATCCCAAACCAATAGCTGATCTAATTTGCCTTCTTACAAGTTAGTACATAAGAATTACCTGTTACTATGGACTATCAGTTTCCCAACATTTCTCCAGCCAGCCAGATCAACATGGGCATTCTGAGGCAATATAACAATTGCTTCATGTGTACTGAAAACCACTTGCTCCTAAAACAAACAAAGATAGTATGTGAAATATGTAACTATACAATGAAACAAGAATCAGTCCTCTCACATAACAGTAAACAATACATCAAACAGGTGGTCAGCACACACACCTCTCTACTCACACAAGCCCACATACATGAAGGTACTCACTAAGAGCCTACCAAAAGACCAGAGTCCTCCCAAGTACAAACAACCTACATACTGGTACACAAACAGAATCCACCACTACACATAACAACACACACCAGTCTCTCAGCAATTAAGCCCCTAAGGCAAAACATCTCAAAACCTAATATACTAGTCATAGCCAAATCAATAGTGAGACACAAAGATGTCCCCCTCACCAGAGTGGACAAGGAGAAGGTCACAGTCAGCTGTCTGTCAGGTGCCAGGATCCATCAAATCACACATGCACTAAAGTCACTCAGCAACAATTACCATTATGACTCTGTCATAGTACATGTTGGAGTAAATTACTTGAGAAGTACCTCTATGGACTATATGAAGAGAGACATGACTGAACTCTCAGATTATGTGTCCCAGGCAGGTATGCTCCTAGCCCTTAGCAGCATTCTACTCTCACCTAAGATGATACCACAATACAGACAAGGAATGATTGATTTCAGTAATTGGTTTAGCTTTTGGTGTCACTCCAGGGGGATCCAGTAGCTGACAGCCTGGGAAGACATGGTCGACAGACCACACTGCTTTGCCAGAGATGGCCTTCACCTGTTTCCTCAAGGCTTTTGAATACTGGCAAAGACACTTGCCTCCTCCATGGTACCTTTTTTAGGTAATGTCAAAACAAAAATCTTCTGATGTAAAGACATCCACTAGAGACAAACTCAAGGTCCTACTGCTTAATGCTAGAAGCCTAAACAGTAAACTGCGCTCCCTGGAAGCACTACTCACCTTGGAAGATGCTGGTGTCTGTGCAGTCACTGAGACTTGTCTCAAGGCCACAGAGAGCACCCCGTCCGTACAAGGCTACAATACCTTTCAACACATTCAGACCTTAAAACAAGCATGAAAAAACCAAAGGTGGAGGTGTATCCTCATCATCACCATCAGCCCCATTTTTCCCATTTTTCTACATGGGGTCATGGTGTTGTGCTAACTGTTGCCAACTCTCTCGATTCAGTCCCACACTCTTCTTCAACACTCATTCCTAACTACCGCAGATCTTTTTTCACACAATCCATCCACCTCTGTGCTGGACGTCTTCACTTCCTATTACCTTCTTCCTGTCTGCCCCAAATCTTCCTCACCAGATTGTCTTCTGCTTTTCTACATATGTCCAAGCCACCGTAATCTGTTCTCTTTGTTCTTTTCTGCAATTGGAGCTATTTTGGCTTCTGTTCTTATGTCCTCATTTCTTCATCTGTTCCACAGTGTGCATCCTACCACCCTTCTCAGGCACTTAATTTCCATTATCTCTAGCTTCTTCAACTGTTCTGCCTTTACTGCCCAGGTTTCTGTACCATACAGTAGTACTGGTTACACTACTCTCTTGTACACTTTAATTTTCAGCTTCTTTTCATTCTTCTGTCATAGACTACACCTGACACTCTATGCCAGTTTGCTGCAGCCCCTCTGATTCTAGCTTTGACCTCTTCATTCAGACTACCCTTCTCCTCAACCACCCCTCCCAGATACTTGATGCTGTTTACCTGTTCCACTATCTTCCCTTCTATCTCTATTCTCAGCTTCTGATTTCCCCAGTTTGCTGCCATTATCACAGTCTTACCTGTACTTAGTTTCATCCCATGTGCCTTCAGATTTAAATTCCATTCACCTATCCTTTGCTGAAGTTCTAGCTCAGAGTCTGCTTGTACTGCCACATCATCTGCATACAGCAGGAGGTGCACCCATCTTCATTAAATCCAAATACACCTTGAGACCTGTAAAACAGTATGACTCTCTTGAGTTCCTCCTGGTCCAAATAACTATATGCAAAATAGCCTATCACATCATTGCTAGTTACAGATACCCTACCATGAACCAGGAGAAGCACACTGCCTACCTGGACTTGCTAGATTTGCTCAGTATACTGTCAAAAACACCTTCGTCATGGGAAATTTCAACTATCCTTCCCTTGATTGGGAGACATACATGAGCACAAACATGATCACTCTGAGGTTTCTGGATTTTGTTAATTGAAATACCCTCGAAGAGTTCTGCACCCTCACAAGAGGCTCAAATGTCCTACACCTAGTGCTCATCAACATGGTGGGTCACTGCACTATCTCTTGTGTGTTGCCCTCCCTGGTAAGGTCAGATCATAAATCAGTCTCATCTGAAGTAAAGATCAGACATGGCACCCCTACAGGAGCAACAAATCTGAAAAATGTCTCCAAAGCAAACTGTAGCCTACTAAGCAATGGTAGAAAAAGTTTCAAAGCCCCTACTAACACAGCCAACAATGACTCCTATGCAGAAGAGTACACAAATTCCCTATATAGCCACTTAAACAAATGTATTGACTCAGCTGTACCTGACAGGACTAAAACCAGGTCCCCCTAAAAAAACAAGCCACCCTGGTGGACTATAACTATAAATAAGTTATATAACAAAAGAAAGAAACTGATATCTAAGAGCAAGAAGGAACTTACTCAGCAGAGGAAGAATACCTATCATAGCTTGAACAAGCAAATCAGATATCTTGTAAAATCCTCTATGGCTAGTTACAAGACTAAATTAGCATCCCTAGCTAAAGACACCCATAAGGCATTCTTTAGATATGTCCAAAACCTAAAAGGGAATGCCCAGCAGTGTGCCAAACTTATACTGGATGGTACCACTCACATTGAACCTGAGGAAATTGCCAACCTGCTAGCTGACATATTTGGCAATAACTTCACCCTCCTGTGCCCACCAGCCACACCTCAAAGCATTCCTGACACCAGTCGTCTACAAGTATCTCCAAAGAACAGGTTATACAAGTGCTCTCCAAGGCTAAAAACACAACCTCTATGGGACTAAATAACATCCCAGGTTGCTTACTAAACAATCTAAAATAAGACCTAGTGGAAACACTTGGTACTCTCTTTAACTATAGCCTGAGCACTGGCTTTGTTCTGGCAGAGTGGAAATCAGGAACAGTAATCACCTTGCACAAAGGGAGTCCATAGAACAACCCAGGAAACTATCAACCCATAATCTTAACCAGCCTTATCTGCAAGGCCATGGAAAGAATCACCATGGATCTCATCAACAAGGACAGGTGGCCTTCAAACTCTTGACCTGAACTAGTTTGGTTTCATTAAGGGTAGATCTTGCTTATTAAACCTAGTGTATGTCTTTGAAAATGTCACAAAAGCTCTGGATGAGGGCAAAACAGTACATACCACCTGTCTTGATTTACCCAAGGCTTTTGACACAATATTCCACTCAGGGAACATTGAGAAACTCTCCCAACTAGAATTAAACCATACTTCACTAGATGGGTAGCCAAATGGCTCATCAACAGAATGCACACTGTCAAAGTTAGGGTGTCCACCTCCATCAGTAGACCAGTTACACGTAAGGTACCACAATGATCTGCACTGGGCCCTCTACTGTTTGGAATCTATTTCTCTGAGATCCAGGTGAAAGTAGATGGTCTATGGCTTACCAAGTTTGCAGATGACTGCAAACAGGGCGCAATCATTGAGTGCCCCAATGATATAAACATATTACAGAAGGTTCTGATGCGGACAAATGATTGGTGCCAATGCCACAAACTAAAACTAAATGCAAAAAATGCCTCATTATTCTCTTTAGAAGTAGCCCTGCTAAACTTGCTATTTATGATATAGATAGCACTCCTCTAAGTTCAAACCCAGTAGTACGAGACTTGGGAACACAGGTTGATAGCAATCTAAACTTTGATCACATTGTGTCCATAGTGGTAAGGAAAGCTTTCTACATTCTACATCTCATAAATAAGGGCATCACATCCAAGACTAAGGAGGTTATAACTCCACTGTATTTGATCCTCATCAGACCACTAATTGAGTACAATGCTCCCTTTTGTATGTATCTCACCAGACACCTGCAACAACTGGAGAAATCACAGAGGTTTCTAACTAAGACAATCCAAGGCCACCAAAACATGATTTACTCGAAAAGACTGAAAGCCCTGTCACTGTACTCTGCATCATACAGGCTGCTGAGAGATGACCTGTGCCTGGCCTACAGAGCAGTCTCTGACTCTGCCCTAATGGAAATGCTGCACATCTGAAATGAAATGGGGCAAAAGTCATTCAGTTCAGGGTTCTCAACCTAGCCTGTGACATTAACAAAACATGTTGGAGGGACAGATATATCTCCCAGAGATTGCCATTCCTCTGGAATAAGCTCCCACTTCACATGAAGCAGAGCTCCTCAATGACCCTATTTAAGCACAACTTTAACAATTGTATGGGTGTCTGAAAGTTCACCCCAGGGGTCGCACCTATGTCCCTCATGGACAGGGGTTGTTGGTGCTGATCATAAAATAACTCTGCTAACAATAATCATCTAATTATGGTCAATTAGGGTACACTGTTTTTTTTACATGGCTAAGCTTGTAAAGGCCCTAGGGCCATTAGCCAAGTAGCATCCTATGACCCTATGAACCTATAAGATGTACATAAATACTATTCTCGGATCATATAAGTTTCACTCAACCCAAACAAATTCATAGACATATATAGCTGGTATCCTGAAATGGCATATGTTCATACTGAACACCATTGGAAAAGCTCCACTAATAGAATTAACAGAAATGTGCTTCTTGATACAGTAATGTGCAAAAACAAATGTAAATATGTTAAATGTTCTAACAACTATACTTGTGCACCTACATTTAGGTACAAGAAAAACAGCATCCAAATAATGCACAGTGGTACAATTCTGCCAACAGAACCAACAATATGAGACAGCAGACACACATCCAGTACATGAGTAGGCAAAATGTGCTCATCATGGAATGCGCTGAACACCAGTACCATGCATATAAGCTATTCACTGTACACTGATAAAATGGCAGACAAAAGCACTGCATGTATTCTACCAACAAAAAGAATAAATTCAGCAAGTACATACAAATTAGATGTAAAACAGTCATGTAAACACCCTGTATAATTGCAACACATATGATTATCATTTAGGTTGTACTTGTAAACATCATCTTACCTCACTATACTTACAACAATTGTTTCAGCACATTTACAAATGTAGGGTAAACAAACTGAAGTGTACAGCAAATGTGATACTCACTAATTTAACAATTGGGAGTTATACCTTACTGTTGCATCATGGGAAGCTGGTTCACACATTTTCATGCAAGGATGCCATCTGCATAAATATTGCTAAATGGAGGCAGTGAAAGGACATTCCCCCGGATTCATGAAGCTCGGCGCAAGGCCGGTGTAAGGTCTGCACCAGCCGTGCGGCTTATAAATGGTGTAGTAGTGCCATATGCATATTAATGAAGGTTCGCCGCTACCACATCCACGTGCATAGGACACGTGCGCGAGTGCATGGGGTGTTACTAAGCTGTGCCCGGAGGCGTGTCAATGTCGGCTGGTGAAGAGCAACCTAAACTGCTGAATATTATAGCCTGCCTGCAATAGTAATCACACCTATCAGTGTCCGTGGATAATGAAACGTATGCAAAGCATGCAAGAAATTTCCCGGCCACACAAAATGGAGAATCAAACAGAAATGCACACAACACAATATGAGTCCCCGTCCATGGAACAAATGATATTTAAAATTGTGTGTCCGTAATGTACTGCACTGTCAGAAGTTATACCCAGTGGAAGTGAAGCGCATCATGTCAGCACGCCGCAAATACACATGTCCAGCCCCATGGGCATGGTCACCAGCAGTCCCACAGTGGTAGTGATAGTACACAGCTGGGCAGTTGTGGCTATATAACAACCGTAAAGAAACCTGACAGTCCAAATTGTATACCAAACACACACAAACATATGTATATTAAAATGTGCTATACACATGAACAGGAACGTAACCGTCACATACACATAGGATGCCATATGCGGAACCGGGATATCCAAAAGCAGAACCCATGCATGCAAATGCAATGCAACCCCTGTATAGCACATAACCCGCACCCATGTCTGAATGTCCACCAAATCCAGCTACCAGCCTTGCGCATCCATACACCTACACATAGCGAGTATTCCCCATATGTAGTAGGAAGTATCATCCTAGGCAGTGTCAGGATTGCAAATATGTATACCACATCTGTAAACATCCCATCACAGGTACGTAAATCCAAATGCCCGTGCGTTAATGTTCCGGCAAAATGTGTGTACATCCCGCGTGGGATAAGTAACCTGTTGAAACCTCAGAGTTGTTTACACGCCACGGTGTCCATTACTGTACACATCTGGCCAAAACATGTATTGTGTAGTCACAGTACTGTTCAGTTTCTACACAGACATGCAAAACATACTGCGCAGGATGGAACAGCTGTCCACCATGCAGGTCACCCCACTAGGGTTGCCACCTGTTCAGATGGCCAAGGTGGGACATCCCTTGTAGAAATGTGAGAATTTGCAGGATAAAACATACCCCCGGCCAGTGCAAAGGACAGAATTACATGTGTATGCCAAGATAAAAGCTTATTCCATAGCATTTGAATAGCTTATGCTATCCCAAATAATAGTTATGTGTACCAGATACAAAATACCTGTATCATGCAACTAGTAAAGAAAATAAGAAATATATTATTGTCTTAAAATCAGAGGACATTTGCCATGTCTTAGGTGTCATCGCAGGACACAACTGTCCAAAGTGGGACCTCCCTTCGCAAAGAGCACCAAGTGGTAACCCTACACCCCACTGAATTATCAACAGTATATATTCAACTCAATCACATACCAACACCACCTCGAAACCTATTACAGCAACAAAACCTGGACAAAGCCTAAAAGTATGGGTGGACAAATAGGGACAGATGTAATTACTGCTCTCACAAACTTCGAAAGTTCACTGAATAATAGTATGTACATAAGCATGAAATGTTGTGAAGGATGTGGGGTAGTCCCAGTATTACAGAGGTCCATTACATTTATACTGTAACAAACCGTCACATATGTTGACTGTACTACTGCATACCTGTAGTTAATTCATAGTTAAGTCATGTGCAAAATAATAACCCTCGTAAGAATGAATACAGGAAATAGTCAAATGTGAATGGGAACACCACTCACCGTGGATTATGTATTGTAACCACCCCACCCATATTATGTATTGCCAACATCATAAGCTGCTGACAGGTGCCCAAACACCTGTGTCTGTAAACACAGATAAAATGTTTAAAATGGACAAACCCTGTCCATGTGCTTTGTCTGACATTTGAACATGGTCAGGGCAGTTCCGTTCACCAGGCAGACAAGACTAAACCCAGATCACCACATGAACACCCTGACAATTAAAGACTTGTATGTGTTAGGACTATAAGCCTTGGGGTTCTGAATATCCCTGCAGTGATGAAATATGCAGACTGGGTCCAGAGCAGTAGGGAATAGGGAATGTGTAACATGTAGTACCACATTTTTCCCAGCAGGAGAATGGATGCCTGTGTCGTAAGTGAAGCGGTGAGGCATATGTTAATGTAGCTATGTACTATGGGTATGCATATAAATGAGTCAGAACACCAAACGTATAGTGGTTACAGCATCCAGCCAATGTGAATGCAGTCCCGGTTCAACTACGACTACAGCACATATAATGTTAAAGTGTAATGAATGCATCTGTGCTGTACAGACATTTAAATATGTAAAGGTGAACGTGTATTTCGCATATGCCCGTTAACCGGAGTAGAGATATTTTACTGGTACTGTCACAAGTAATAAAGCCCATGTAAGCACAAAGACTTAGTAAACATATGTAACCCACAATAAGGATATGCATGTGCCTGCGTAACCCACAATAAGGAAATGCAAGTGCGCCTGTGCGTGTGTAATCCGCTCACAGCATAACAAATGAATGCTAGTTTCTACACGTAATGTCTATATATGGATATATACATTTGTGTATAGATATATATATATCCACAGACTTAAACTAAATAAATATATGAAATAAAGAATGTACAGATATATATATATATATATATATATATATATATATATATATATATATATATATATATATATATATATATATATATACATACACTCAAACACATACAGCATCAATTGATATATACCTAACAAACATATAAACAAATGTCCTCGTAGATATAACACATGTACATAAATAGGTTACACCATAGCTAGTATGGATACACATAACAGACATGCAATTAAGGTAAATGCACTGCTGCTCCCAAAACTACTGCCCGGAAAGTATCAGTGTGCCAGATCTGTAAGTTCTACTCTTTAAACATGGATATAGGTGTCCTTTGCAGGACTCCAAAAATAGTGAATCTATAAATGCACAGCCCTGTAATGATTGCTGCAAAGAAGTGTCATCCACAACTACAATATAGCTGTACATGCAACAGTAGCTTGTGCAAGTGTAATAACACATGGGTTGACAGAATGTAAGACATATGTACCGACATGCGGAGAGTGGATAGTGCTTAGAAGTGTTGTCATAATTTATTATCGCTCACATTAAATATGTGTTATGACTACTGTGGAGGGGTGTCATGTCTGGGAATCATGGGTATGCAATAATGGGCCTAGGTGCCTAGGTGTTGGTTGGCCCAGATTTATGAGGTCCGCCCCATGGGAGTGATTAATATACCTATGTGGGTATAGCAGACGCCTCTAACTTCCTAAAATGAAGAACCCATCTACCGGATATCGTGCAAACTATTGGGGGAAGACGTAGGGAGTTATATCAGTGTCATGTAAGCGATTATCATGGATGTACATGTGTACGAATAAGATGGTAACCATACCTCTCAATCAGAATAAGACATCTGGACAAAGGCATTGTAAAATAAGTACAAATAGGGAATATCTCAAATATTCCTCTTACAAAGTCAGAACGTGGATAGAATAATGGATTAGTCAATAGTATGAATGTTTTGAGGGTTATTAATTGTAAATAACTAATGTCTGTCATTATTGTCTAACCCCACAGTCCCAAATGACTTCCCACTAAATTACCAGAAAGACATTGCACAATATTATTAAAAAAGGAACAAAATCAGACATCTAAATTAGGGACATTTACCCAAAATGTGTACAGTTGAGAGGTATGAAGGTAACCCTGACCTAAATAAATGTACAGAACTAGTGCAATTAGGTGGACAGGAGTGAAGAAAGACGTGATGACAAATTACAAAACATGTATAAGTCAAAAGCATGTACCTCGACAAATCTGGATGAATACTAATGCCCTGTGATAGTCGATGTGGAAGGTTAATAGAAACAACATAAATGTGTCCCTCAGGGTGCTATGCAGTGTCCCCGAGACAGTGTTCAGTCTCCCACACATGCATGTGAGTTCTGCCACTGATGGAAAGTGCAAATACCGGTGAACACATAAGGTAGATGATAGCAGAATATGTTTTGATCAGCAGCTGTTGGCTTTTGTGAGGAACACAACACTCTGGGCGGGTGTGTCCTACAAAAGGAATGTAATGGCAACTGGCCTGTTATTTCTCCATATATTGTGTGTAGTGGTGTAATAAAATGACATATCTTGTATCAGAAACAGATACATGTTATAGGAAACAGTATCATCGACTATACCACTACAAGACAAATCTGAAGGTATGAAAAGTGCTGAAGTAGTCAGTTTAGTATTGACCACAGGTATGTGTGGACTTGTCAAATGTCACAGCTGTACATATAGTCCCGATAGGGCTGTCACCTCTACAAATGATGAAAGTGGGAGGTGCTCTGTATAAATGACAGATGTAGCAGGTCAAAACATACCTACAGCCATGCCTACTCCACAAATAGACATATTAGCACAAATCAAAGCTTAGGCCAAGATTCAGGAAGCTTTGGTGGTACGCAGTAGAGTAAGAGTAGAGCAAGGCAAGATGTCCGAGCTATTCAGCAATATCCTGTAGGGCGTGTAACACAGCCCCTCAAATGAACGCTGCAGGACAGTGTTAGGATATGCAAATTACCCCATTTGTAGGTGAAAGCTATGCAAATGATGTAAAATATGCGATACATGAAACAGTAAGCTGTCCGTGCAAGAGTAGAGGTATGTGCAGAAATGTACATGGATGTTAACCAAGTAACATTCTGCAAGTAGCTAAACGGAGCAATGTCATCTGCAAATAAAGGATGGCTTAGTTGAAGAAGCATGCCAATGGCCAAATATAATGCCAGTGGCATGTATTCCATTGAAATTAATAAAACTCTAGTTGTCCTCTCCGATCTCTGGTACGCTGTGCATACAAAACAAGACAAATATGTAAAATATACATGCAAATTGTAATGTCAGTTAAAAGTTATTGCGTCATGCAGGGGAATGGCAAGCTGAAGACAACATGGCTACTGAGTAGTAGTTGCTATGTGTGGAAGCGCACACTCAGAGATGTAACCAAGCATTAGTAGGCAATCCTATGCAATTGAGGCTGAGGATAGTGAAGCACAAGTTGTCATGCCATATGGGCCAAGCCCCTACAGTGTAAGAGTCGGTGAAGGGGACTATCAGCGTAGAAGATAGGTGACATCATGAGTGTGTATGTATAAAACACTGTAATCTTATTGGAGCAGTGTGTCACATGTCTGCTGTCAGTGAGTCATCAGTGGAAGGGGCGTGTTATGATTTATCCTAGGTAAAGTCAGTAAACTGACGGTGTATGCCATGGATATCACTGAAGTTCCTTGCAAACCTGGTGAAGTGTGTTTGCGCCCGTGCAAGCCTGTAAGCCCGAGTAAGCATGTGTGCATGTGTGTCAGCCTGTGTGCGCAACTTGAAGAATGAGTAAGCTACTGTAAGATTGTTGAAGCCCGTGTAATGTTGTGTAAACCAGTGTAAGTGTTTGTACGCATGTATAAGCCTGTGTGCGCACGTGGAAGTGGATATGCACTTCACTGTGCTCCTATCAGCGGCGCCGCTCACTGTGGACACAAACAGTGAAAAGGAAGGTAAACAAATAGCAGTAAGTTAACCAAGGAGAACTACCACAGCTAGCAGGTGGAAACAATCAGACTGAGTATATTACACAGCCAGTACAGTAGCCCAGCACAGCACAGCACATACAACTCTACAAACAGTAGTCCACCATGTTATTCTCAGACACACTGCAACACTGTAGTATAGTAAGAAAAGTGCAAACTGTAAAAGACTAACTGAGACAAGATAATGTTAGGGGCTGCCATTGCTATTATATGTCAACATATGCAACATGTGGAGGGTTGTGCCAATGTGAATGCCGCTCAGCATCACACAGTGAGTAGACGCAGAGGAGTGTGCAGGCACAGGGTAAACTACCAGGGGCTACATGAGCTGGAGATAGTAGAGCTCTATAGAGTAGACAGAGACCACCTGCAGAAGATTGTGGATCTGTGCAGGCCATGTCTCACACACAGACCCAACAGAGGGAAACCTATCCCAGTGGAAACCAAGGTATGTGTTGCCCTAAGGATACCAGCAACAGGTACCTTCCAGAGATCAACTGGTGATATGATGTGGATTTTACAAACACCAGCATCCAGGGTACTGCACCAGGTCATGAATGCCATGTCAGCACATGTCAGTGATGATGTATATATCCCCAATTCCCATAAGGTATTGGGCAGCAATATGTGTTGTTTCCACACAATAGTGGAATACCCTAAGTACTGTGTGCAATACACTGCACGCACATATGCATCAAAGCACCAGCCAGTGAGTGTGGTGGGGCCTACATCATCCACAAGGGCTTCCCCTCCATGAAGTGGCGGTTTGTGTGTGATGGCCAGCCCGTAATAATGAATGTGTGTGCTGGATGCCTTGGAAGCCGCAATGCTTCCGATATGTGGCATCTGACGCAGCTGTACAAAACATTTGGCAATGGGGACAACCCTCATGGTCACCTAGTGGGGGATGCCGGATGTGCAGTCCAACTGTGGCTGATGACACACATCAGAAATGCACACACACATGAACAGGAATGCCATAATGAGGCACACGCACATACAGAAACCTTACTCTAGCATGTGTATGTGTCGCCAAGACACAGTTCTTTTGCCTGGACACATCTGGTGGAGCATTACCGCACTTGTCAACTACATGTATCAGAACTGTCTATGGCCTAGGTCATCTGTGTCACACACACACACACACACACACACACACACACACACACACACACACACACACACATGACAGTTTATATACATAGTGTGAGTGACTGTTCATGTATGTGTAATACTGCAGAACAGTTCAAACACAGCAAAGTATGTCAATAATGGACATTCATCATAGTTGTACAACCACCTTGGAGGATATGCATGCAGAACTCTCATTGCATATGTGATACAGTGATGTACTGCACAATACCATTGTAAATGCAAATATCAAATGACAAATGACATAGCACATATCTATAGGTACACATTGTTACCCATTATACATATCGGGGTGTAATACCTATGTGTTACTGTTGGTAAAGTATGTGTAGTAAATGTGGATAACTGACTCTGTTTAGCCTTATAGATGTACAGCATGGGTTGGATAACACGTATCTGTCTGTATGATACCTTTGTGTAGACTAACTGTGTCATGTGCAGAATGCATTCTAGGCCACAGTATGAATTCCCAGATGTGGACAGGAATATCCCTATTGTCTTTGCTTGTAACTAACATGGCTACATGTCAAACAGTAATGGTCCCAGCAATGTGTGGCGGTCAATACCAGTGTGAACTGGTATAGTATAGTACATGTAGGATCCACATGCTACTGTGTGTCCTACATGTGTGGGACAGTTGTGAAGATATCATATAACAATTGGTAATTAAGACTGTTGAGGTCGTGTCTACTACCATAATGCAAAACTATGACAGATAGTAACAGCATCACCCACAGCACCATGTAAAACCATAGCAATCACACATGTGTAGACAAGTACAACAATATGTGTAGTATAATGCATACTGGCCACCAATTGAAACTATGACGTGTTAACAGTGTGAAATACAGGACATGTCACCATTCCAATGTGTCCACTATACATGTAGATGCAGACAGTGCACCCTCACCATGTTCACATATAGATACATGTGAATCTGTACTACACACATCTCACACGTACTGCACACTCTGTAACACATGCTGCCAATACTACACACGTCAGTCAAATGGCACATGGATGGATAATACATCTTCAGAATTAACAGAGTTGTACACTATACTACATTGATGATCATAGCTGGAATGTATCATGCCTGCTTACATACACCTAGAAGGAAATCACACTTTGTGTTAACAACATTGTAACATTATTACAGTGCTATGAAGCCACCCTGTGCATTAGCACCATGTTAGTCCATACCTGCATCAATGCTACACATTACAAGAGGTGGCACAGGTGTCATCATATGCACAGGGTATGTAGTTTCTTTTGCAGAGCCTGTCAGTGAACCAGCCAATCAACATGTATGCATTTGTGTGTGTGTGAGGGACAACAGATTTTGCATGGCCCAATGTTGATGCAATGTGTGTGTGTGTTATGTGTTATCCCTAGCTGTTTGTTTTATGTGTGTCACTACATGTACACTGTTTCAGCATGTGTCAGCCATATACTGCAGGTTGTGGGACAGTCACAGACTGTACCTGCCAGGCTGTACAGGTCGCCATTCCTGGCCATGGACACCCCTCCATGCATTCAAATATAGTCCAGTCCTGCACCTGGTAATGTATACACAT
>NC_056726.1:613980199-614200199 GCF_019279795.1 Protopterus annectens
TGTCCATCTACACAATGGCATACTGGGCATGCTCACACACTTAGCAGGTGCAAAGGGCCATCTTGCATGCACACGGAGTCTAATCACAGGAGGGTGCAGTGTGGAATGTACTGTGTGTCCATCTACACAACGGCGTACTGGGCATGCTCACACACTTAGCATTTGCAAAGGGCCATCTTGCATGCACACGGAGTCTAATCACAGAAGGGCGCAGTGTGGAATGTACTGTGTGTCCATCTACACAACGGCGTACTGGGCATGCTCACACACTTAGCAGTTGCAAAGGGCCATCTTGCATGCACACGGACTCTAATCACGGAAGGGCAAAGTGTGGAAAGTACTGTGTGTCCATCTACACAATGGCGTACTGGGCATGCTCACACACTTAGCATTTGCAAAGGGCCATCTTGCATGCACACGGACTCTACTCACGGAAGGGTGCAGTGTGGAATGTACTGTGTGTACTGGGCATGCTCACACACTTAGCAGTTGCAAAGGGCCATCTTGCATGCAGATGGAGTGTACACACAGAAGGGCACAGTAAGGTATAACTGCCCTCACGCACAGGGCGGTCACACATGCAGTGACCTGTACACACACAGCTGCCATCACAGCTGTCACAGGTGCAGGTCACACATGTACACACTGCAGTGTACACTGTAGCTGTCAAGTCAGCACCATGTCGTTGGTGCAGCACTACACAGCCTTACAGTCCCACAACACCATGTGACACATGACCACTGGGCTGTACAGTGGTGTACACCAGCTGTGCAGAGTACACACGTACCAACAGGGATCCAACAGGTATTATGCATTGCAATAATACCAGTATACATGAACAGGTCGACTCAAGACATACCATGGCCCTTACACAGCTGTGACACCTGACTGTTGCTGTACATCAATGAACACACGTCTGGGTATGTTATACATGTGATTGTGTGGATGTGTGCATGGATTGCACACACAACACATACATACATAGCCTTTGATGTACCTCATGCATAACACTGGCCTAATCAATGCTACACATGCGAATTGAAGGGGGTAGCAGTGTTGACTGGGACATATACCCTTGTACTGGTCGCCTGTGACACCCGTGATATCATACCGCAGTCCATATGTTATGTATGTCAACACACATGTCCAACAATAGCAATGCATACAAACATGGCAACAGGAGACACGTGACATCTGTACTATGCATGCAGCAAACATGCATGTGCAGTGGCCAATGTCCATAACATAGTTGCACCTACCTACGACATGCAGATGCAATGCAGACCCATCATTGACATCTGTATATGGTGACATACAAACAGCACGTATGGAGGGATGTGTGTACATAATGTGGTGAACCACCTGTCTAGATGTATGTGTGCAGGGGGTGGCTCACAGTTGTGTCACACACCATCCTATCATGCCATGTGCAAACAGTACGCTATGTCGCTGTTACATGATGGTGCTGACATAATGCATACACAGCGGTCAGGTGTTAACAACTATATGTCACATGGCACCTGTAACACCTACATCCTCCTGTGTGCATATAGCAGCACATTTACCAGATATAGCATTGGTACACATAATGCAATCAATACCGCTGCATGTCCATCAAACGTGTCATCATATGGCAGGTGTATAATTCCCAGCACTGCCATGTGTGTCCGAATGTGTGACCAGGGATGCCACATATCGCGGGGAATATGTCCCAGTTGCTACACATCCCTGTACACCATTGTAGAGATCTGTACATACGTCAGTGTGGGAAGCATGACGTTCACCGGTGAGGTGCATCACACACGTCGGCTGTCCGTATACACATGTGTGGTTACCACAGTGTGTGTGTGTCTGTATGTATGTCTGGTGCTTGGTGTGAGTGTGTATGCTAATATACGGTGGGAAATGATCACTAGCCCCACGTGGTGACTAACCTGTAATGGTGATGCATTGCACAACCCTGTTGATGCCATAGGTCCCAGCCATACTGGCTACCTGTGCATGTCCCTTCTCTGTGACACATCATGTGGGTGCATAATATTGTGAGGATGATGACCACACAGGCAAGGGTCCCCAGCTGCGCACTATGGGGTGTGCGTTATAGCGGTGTACACCCCATGAATGCGGCCATGTTCCCGTACTGGTACAAGGCCCTACTGCTGCACAGTATGGCCTCCAGCTACCAAGTGACACCTCACATCATCATTGGCCAGGCCGCTGTGTACAACCCCTGCACCATGTCACCATACCTGTAATGTGTCCTGCTATGTATATCACGTCTCTGTCCAGTGTAGCCTGTGGCACCGACCACATGCGTCAGGTGCAGTATATGTGCAGACATCTGTGTCATGTTGGTGTGTCCAACAGTCAGGTTGAGGGTACATGTAGCATGCTGATATTGCCAGACGTGCCTGTGTGTAATCCACAGTTACACGTGGGGACTGCAAACACTGCTACCTGTAGGCACATGCAAGTACACCATAGGAGGGAACCAGGGTATCACAACCAACATGGTGCTACAGATGTAACCGAGACACATACCGTGAACACATCACAATGCATGCTGCACCTGCACTACATGGTATGACTGGTGCATGTCGACAGTACACAACCTATATCACATACACAACTCAGTATTCACACACAACCACTGCAACATACACATCCCTCACTATGCATACACAGGTATTACATACACCTCTCACTATGCTGTTCACCCTGTGCATCAGAATATTTGTGCATAACCCTGCACCGATTGTGTGGATGACAGGGATGTGGCACAGGCTTCATCATATGCACAGGGTGATATGCTTGCCAGGGGCATAGGCTGCACCAATGGATAACATCATGTGTGTGTGTAAGGGCCAGTGAGTTGACTGGACATGTCTGTGCAGAATGCATGTGGATGTTGTGGAGCCCTACAGTTGTGTTTGCTGTGTGCGTGTATGTGTGTACACAGTTCTGCCATTTGTGATGCCTACACGGGGTATAATTGACAGCCCCAGATTGTACAGTGCAGGTTGTACAGCTCACTGTGTCCGTCCATGCCCACATGACCTGTGCCTGCCTGGGGTTGCACGGGCATTACCAGGTGGGGGTACAGAGTGGCTACTGTCCGACGACACATGTCCGCTGGAACCGTGTCCTCACTGAGACCATCCAGGGCCATGTCCACGTGGCCTGCTGTGTCCTGGTGTTGACAGCGCAGCACCAGCTGCACTGCTACTGCTACTGGCATTATGGGAGCGGGCATGTGAGGTGGCACGCTCACGTCGACCTACACTAGGTGGTGTTGCTGGCCTACGTCCACGTGGCCTACGCCTTACTCCTACCAGGTGTTCCAGCACAGACAGCTCCCGCCATGATTGCCATGCCTCGGTCAAGGATTCTGACCATTTCACCTAGTCGCCTATCCAGAACATTAGCAATCTGCTGTTGAGCATTTGTCAATGCCTGGATGTTGTCATTTAGGGTATGGATAGCAGCCCTCTGCAGCCTCTGCCCTTCTCTGTTCTGCCGTTCAGCACATGCCTGTCCCACCATTACAGTCTGGAACATGCGTATGGTGATACCAGCTGCTGCGCTCTGTCCTGCAGGTGCATGTCTGCCAGAGGTCCTCCTATGAGCAACACCGGCCACATGCCTGTGTGGCGCATCTGCAGTCATTACACTGACACCATGGTGTGTAGACACACCTTCTGTAGCCACCACACGTTCCTGTTCCACGCCTACAGACGCTGACTGTCCTTCCTCTATGGCCACCGGTGATGCGGTATGTGTTGGTAGCAGAACTGTGTGCGGGGAAGAGGGGGACATAGCTGGGATGGTAACCATTGGCACAGATTCAGCCCCTGACAACCCTGCCTGTACCTCATGCATATGTTCATCACCGCTAGTATCTGTGGGGACACTAACATCAGATGGACCGCAGGAGGGTAACGCACCTACATCACCTGTGAATGCAAAGAAATACTGTAAAGTACAATAGACACAGACACACACACACACAGACACACACACACACACACACACACACACACACACACACACACACACACACACACACACACACACACACACACACACACACACACAGACAGACACACACACACACACAGACACACACACACACAGACACACACAGACACACACACAGACACACACACACACACACACACACACACACACACACACACACACACACAGACACACCATGCATGTGATTTGTCAGATGGCATGCAGCATGCCTGCGATACAGCAGAGGGCATGCAGCTCAGGCATTAATAGTGTTAGTAAGCATACCTCCCTGGGGTGCACACTACAGCAAGCTGGTGTCATATCAGTAGCCATGCAGTTCACACATTCATGGTAGTATGCATGCATCCCCGTGATACACCATGTGGCCCAGAACAGGATAACAGTATACATGGCTGACGTGACCTTGACATGTAATCTGCTGACATGTGCATTAACATGCATACATGTATGACACAATGGTGTCCTGACACATGTACAGCATCATAATGGGCTTCACATTGCAGTGTTGTGTGTATGCCCTACAGATAGAATGCATGTTTTGCAAATGTGCATGAGCATGGGAGGGTAGTGTGAGCCGTCTTCATTGCTATACAGTGTGAAGTGCAGACACTGTGCCATTGCATGGCAACATGAGGCATGTATGTTGCTGTAGAATGCATAATATGTACACATTGCATAGCCATAACTGCAACACAGTCGTGATGTTCGACAGATCGTATATGGTAGACTTCAGTGACACCTCCAGTAGCTGTGCACAGGCTTTTAGGTTGTCCAGTGTACCACATCAACTGTATAATCGGTCAACTAAGACTATAATTGGACCATGTGTGGACAATGTGCAACAGGGTGTATACACATCCCAAGTACTGTGTGGCTACATGTCTCTGGCCATCCCCCATGGCCATGTGTGCACATGTGTTGGCCAACTGTGTGTGATGGGCATCTTCTCCACATGTCTGTGTGGTCCCATATGACATACACCCATACATGTCAGATATGTCACAATCCACAGGGCTATGCAGACAATGGGTTGTATGTTTGTCATGTGATAGTGTGACAATATTGCAGACAGAACACTACATGTCTGGGACATGTCAGGTGGCACATCACAATGTGTGCACCCAATGCAGGGGCGTATGACACAATGGTGACACTTGTGGGCTGCCCATATCACATCTCACTGTGTGGTACTGTGTGCATACCACACATGTTGTTCCAATGCATACTACATATGCCTCCATTGTAGAACATCTCCACCGTTGTATGCACAGCTGACCACACATGTCGCATTGACAAGTACTGTGGTTTCAAGTCTGTGTATCATTACATTTGTATATATTGCACGTGGGTGGCGTGTGTGAATGCATGGTGGTGCGACCTGCATATCATGACTGGAAGAAACATCAGGTGTGCAAGTGTTAACTGGCCACATGGCAAATAGATCTACACTGTAACATGCCTGATACTGATGACAGTCTCACCTGCAACGGATCCATGTCTGTGCGGCACGCCAGAGGTACCTGTATATGGGTGACACACCAGTATGAACATCATCCATGACTGTATGACAGCCACAGGTTGCACTGTGCATGTGAACACATTCACCTGTGTAATAGCATATAGTATGCACATGTGTGCATACACAACGTAGCATGCTGTAGTATGCAGCATGTGTGTCCACATACCTGGCATATGTTGTTACTTTACATAATGTACAGTGACACATGCAACTACATGGGATATAATAGCCATATGTGCATTACTGACTTACCAGGCAACTCCAGGCTCATTGGTTGGGAGACACCCACCTCCACGATGGCAGCTAGTGTTTCTGGATGCTGTTCCCTGTGTGTCCCCAGACTGGCCAGTAGCTCCTCGGTGTGTGTGAGTGGGGGCTGGGTTGGTGGCCCACCACCTGTTCCACCTTGTTCCCTGGTGATTGCAGTGGCACGCTGTTTTGCATGTCGTATCAGGTCCGTGCAGTGTCTGCGCACCTGCTGGTAGGTGTGGTTATGGCCACCCACATCATTCACCCTCCTGCGTAGATTCTGCCACAGGTCATCCCGCTGCTGGGCATGCTGTGGCACATGGCTGAACAACAAGTCATAGTTGTCATGGAGCTGTGGAATGAGGACATCATCCTCCTGGTGGGTGTATGCTGGGAGGTGTGTACAGGGCATTATCTGTAAAACATAATGATGGTGACAGGTCACAGTTTCAGAGATGTACAGAGATACTGCTGCATATACATTTCTATGACATCTACTGCATCTGCACAGTTATCTTTGCAAAGCATCATGACACTGACATGACTGACGTGTTTGTGTCACACATGTCACACCCATTATGCATTGGATATCATCACCATATATGTGTGTCACCTTATTACAGTGTTCATACTCCATGTAAATGCTGTCTTGCTGTGGGCATGTCTATTTGCCTGCACTTGTGTTCTTACCTATCTGCACATGCCTCGATGTGTCCACGGTACTACTGTTGACCTGGATGCTGTGTATATGTCACATATCAACATAGACACAGCCGTAATGGACTTGAGCAGTGACAATGCACACATACGCATGGACACTTGCACATGCATGTGTTTTGCCATATACATCTACACAGCACTGTACAACTGTTCAACATCCTGACACGGATCACCTGTATTACACATGTGATAGACATGGGACAATGGATAGTCAGACAACATTCGCAGGGATGGTCATCAACCATAGCATGTGCGGGCTTGGTTTCCACACTGTTACAGATGGCCATTGTGCCACCGCAAGCTGCATCAGTGCCACATTACTGATCCAGTCAGTTGATAGTACATCTACCATGCGGCCATCACACCATGTATGACTGGGATGACATCTGCAGCTTTGATGGACAGGGTTACATGGTATGGCAGGAGTATGTCACATATATGGCACAGGGATCTGTCCAGCATGTGGCGATCCTAGTATTAGGACGGTGGCTGTCCATGACATATGTCATATAGATCAGGATATGGACATGTAGCATGTCCATCATCATGGTGTAGCAAATGTTCTTCTGCAAGGTAGACAGCATGCTGCATAGTGGAGGTGTGGATTGTGAAGACTGGTATCGCACATCCATGCATAGCCATTACCCCTTACAGGTGGTATGTGATCCAATATTGGTCACCACAATGCTGTATATGCCTGGCCAGTGATCTCCGTGCTCATGGATGGCACCCTGACATGACATGGGTACCTCATATGACTACCTAAGGGGCCTGGAGATGTCACTATGTCAGGGGGGGTGCACTGCACAGCATCATCCCTTACACAGTGTCCATAATGTTGACCACAGCCTAGGTATTAGTTTATGGGTACAGGGATGTTCACCTAGTGGTGACACTGCTGGTATCATCCATCAGACTGTGCACATATGTCACACACCTCACCCACACAGCCCATTCTGTATGTTGTTCACAACACTGACACAGCTAAACTGATAGGTCATGGCCATTCACAGCCATTCACAGCCTTACATACACAGATGCCTAACATTTGTCTGTGTGGTATGTGCTACAATGAGGGCTGGGGTACAACACATTAACCCTGTTCTACTGTATCTGGCACTGATGTGCTGTGCACATGTCACTCTTGCACCTTTTGTAGTTGTGAGTCTGTCAACAGGCCACTGGTGGAACACTCCTGTGACATGCAAAGGTATTTGTAATCAAATATCCGTGCTATCTTTTACATCTGTACTGCTAACATCTACAGTGCTAATGGTTCATGGACATGCACACCATACTCAGCAGGGATATAGTGCGGTGCCACCCTAAATGACTGTCATCACCAATTGTGGGTTGATATTATCCAACACCCTATCTGTATTGTATGGCCATGCTAGGCACTTGTTCAGAACATGTGAGCATGTCATGAGCTACTGATTACTATAGCGCCCACTCCACACCATTTCCCACAGGTACACTGGCTGTCCTACACTTCCCAGCTTGCTTAAGGTACAACAGCTGTTGTACACACGTAACGCACATATCCTGTGGCACATGGTTGTATATACAGGCATGTCCAACTGTCACGTACCAGTGCTACTGCCTGCCTATATGAGGGATATGTCGTACATGTGGCAATAGAGCAATTGTCTCATGTACACATTCAATGCTCACCTACCAACATACGGCACTACAGCCTGTGGAGGATGTACGCCTGCAGCTGTGCTGGGCCCATAGCTCTCAGGTGTACCTCATTACGGGGAACGTACCTCATTTGGGGTTCTAAAAGGTGCATGTTCCTCAAGGTTCCACATTGGAAGGGTCTGTCACACATTCATTGTTGTACATAGTTTACCTGCTAGCCATGGCTAAATAGATGAGAATCATATTAATTCATTGGAATATCTGTTTTATACGTAAGACCAGCCTATTTTAGCCATCATATACCCTTCCTAGTTGATGCTGTTAGTAAGCCAGTTGTAAGTGTTCCACGTTTTGCCCATTTGTCACACGGTATGAGGGCTAATGTTCCTCATTTTGGGGACAGGAGGCTGACAGCTATGGCTGGGCGTAATGCTGTCACCAACCCTGACTGCACCTGACAGTCATTTGGGGATGTGTAACATTCGCAACACACCCCACCCATCACATAGTCTCACATGATCTACACCACTGGCCACACCTATGAGGACAACCTGTGCAGTACGTCTCCATACTCACTGTAGGCACCAGAGGTAGCCCCCATCATGGAAGACAACATCACCAGCTTATAGCCCACAGACTCATGTGTGCCCACCACATACAGCCAATAGTGAGTTATAACGTTCACAACACACCAGTCATAGCTGACTTTGTAGGGTGTCACACTGCAGTTCCACACAGCAGGCTACACAAGGTGTTAGTCGCTTACATCTTGCTGTCGGGTAACTGCTTCTGCAACATAACCTATGCACCCATGCCACACCTCACCAGGTACAATATGTCTGTCATTCGCCATGTTAGTGTCACTGCGCTGTGATGCCACTTCACAGACTATGTGTGCAGGGACATTCAATAGCTCACCAGTCTTATAGCCCTGAGGGTGTGGGCATAGCCCTGGGGAGCATTTTGCATTCATCTGGACATGATACCACTGTACAATGACCGACTGTGTCACTTCAACAGTTGACTCTGCTCCTATTGTCATTCCACAGGCATGTGGTATCTGTCCGCTATGACTGTCCTGGTCAAACACAATGCTGTGGCACAGATGACTTGCATCTGTCGGCCCTGGGAGTACAGCTCACGTGTAAGGCTCTTGCTGCTTCTATACTGCCTGTATTGCACAGTTTCCAATAACTGTCACCGGCAGGGCGGTAACTGGCATGAGCGACATGGGGTCATGTGACACATTGCTTGCATCTTCCTCTGTGACGCACGCAGGCAAGGTACACCTTATAATGCACCACTCAAACATCACTGCAGTGACTGGGACCTGCCTCTAAGCTTTTTAGAGCACACCTGCAATGGAAGGTTATAGACAGACCATACCTTTCAGGCACATACCTGGACCGGCACACCCACAGCTGAGGGTTTCCCATATCCCACTATGTTTTGCACGCATCATGGCAAGTTGCTTAGCACAATGCATCAAAGGTGCTCCATGTGCAACTAACTGTGTCTGGGACCGCTAAACACATTGTAACAGGCGACAGAGTCAACATCATACCCCACGGGTAACATACCTTCTATGGTGGTATAGTGGACAGTGGGCCTCAGCTACTACTGATGTGTGACTGACACTACCCCACACTTCACTGGGATAGCCACTCATGTATCAAAACATCCATGAGTCATACCCTCCGCTCTGCTGGATCAACCCATACACACCACCTTCAAGACCTACATTACCCTTGGCATGAACACTACCACCATGTGACTGGTGTTACACACCTGGGGTTATCCCCTCATTGGTGGATTCCGAACATATGCTAATCTACCTTGTTAGCCACATCCCAGCAACAAACCCATCACAGCATACACAGTACATGTGTACTACAACACCTACTACACACATCTGCTGACAGCGGTTGTTAACATCATGACACCCGTGCAGATGGACAATGCACATACAAATGCTGACACATACCCCAGTGCACTTAATTAGCATATACACAACTGCATGGATCATGCTATTCCACACAGAGCCATGATGGTACACACCAGATAACAGACGCCACTCTGGTGATCATATTCCACGGACATATGATGTACAACAACAGGTGTAGGCTGTTGCACAGTGGTGTACATTCCCATGTGTGGTGTGGCTCACTGGTCAGCTGTGGTGGGGCCACAGGGTCCCTCATCACATACTCCAAGACTAGCTAGGTAAACATGACTGCCACACATTCCGGGGTGTACCACCAGGCATTATGGTGGTATGTCAGTATTCGATGGCAACACCCACATCTGCTGTCACATACAACAGTCACTCAGGAACATTGCAGACCCAGGTATTGTTGGCAACATGCTGGAGGATGGATTCAATGCTGACAGTACACCCTCTCACTCACTACAGGGCGGCAATCCATACATGAACATTGTGGTGTCCCTGTGGTCACACCTACACAGTACTGACCTACACTCTATATGATCTGGGACACTGGCCCCATGTCACCTTCCAATGTCCCAGGCTGTGATGTCCACCAACCTCTGAATTACATGTCTCCCCACTAGGCCACCATATTCAGTAATAGCCTTGTTTCAGACATTGTATCCCCTGAATGGCACACAGCACCATTTATCACACTACACACAGGTGGCACCACATTGCACGAGTGGGACTATAGTCCTACACACCTGACTGGACTGTTCTGCATGGCTATGGGGCACATCATCAAGGACGTCATTCTCAGAGACATTGTTGGGCTCCCGTCCTCTGCTGCCAACCAGGTTGGGCTTGTTAAGTCCAGAGCATGGCCCCTAAACATGGTGGACTCCTTTCATACAGTTACCAGGGCAGTTGCTGATGGTACAGGAGTCCACACATCCTACATTGTCCTCTCATTGCCTTTCAGCACCATTCCCCATTCTGGTATTGACAACATGCACATCCACCTGCACATCGTACCCTGTGTCTCAGGATGTTATGCTATGTGGCTCATGGACAGGACACACAGTGAGGCCAGCATACCATAGTACCTACTTCATGTCAGGTACATTTGGCATACCACGGTCCTCAGTCATAGGGCCCCTCATGTTCAGTATATGCTTCCTGTGGAACAGGCTGGCACAGGGGACTTTCCCTGCCTAGCTTTCAAACCCCTACATACCAAGTGCCATGATTGCTCCACCAGCTGATACTGACTCCGACCATACGGGTGTCACTCTGACAGATACATAATATGACTATCATGGCATCAAGCTGCATGACACAAGGTGCATGCACATCACCTTTGCATTATACCATTCCCCCACTGACTATCACATGGATGGTAGACCCCTACATACATACCACATTGTACACGTTTGCAGGATACACGTATGTCGCACCCACTCCTGTGGTTACCGTATTGCCACTGTGGCGTGGATATCTTCCTACGTGGCCACACCTATCTGTACTGGGTGTGTAACTGGTACATAGGCACCCATTGTACCTCTGCACTCAAGACATCTACACACATTCAAGGGTACACCACCCCATTTAGGGTGTACCTTACACAACAGCTACAGCTTTACATGCTACAACATTAACACGCCATGACGTTTACTGAGCTCCGACAGTTTAAATATGCGGCTGCACTATGGACACCACATCTGCACACATTTGCATACTACATACTCAGGGGTGACCTCTGCTGATCAGACAGGGCCCATGTCCACAACATTATTGATGGATATACTCCTCATACGCAACATAAGCAGAGGCCACTGTGAGCAACATGCTCATGGATATGTCCACACACGCCACAATGATTGGGATGTGCTTCTGGGTTACATTCCCAAACCGGACACTCACCATGCTGTGGAACATAAGTCCTATGTACATCACGCAGGGACACTCAGTAGCACTGTTCATGTGATACCTTCCTTGGTGGTTGGGAGACACATGTAGACCTGGGATCACTGCAGTAGCTGTACTGTGCAGTGGTGCAGGTGACACCTGGCTCTGCTCTTTACAGGACACTACCCTGGAGAGGTGCCACTAGTGTGAACACTGTAGTTGTGCTTACACATGGACTTGCCAGACTGCATAGTACCCCACTATGCACATGTGCAGCTATTACATGTCCTTTGTGCATGGTTATTTGGTAGCCCTTCCATTTAGATTAGCTATCATGCTATTACTATGTCCCATACCAACAGGCCATATGTATCCTGTTATTGTACATACCAATAGATGATACCTGTGGTATGCATGATATGCCTGTTATGCTGTGTAGAATATCTGTCATGTCTACCTATAATACTATACATTACACATATGTCACATAGTATCCCATAATGCAAAGCATACTTGCTCAGCGGGACCACCTTACATATGTCATTAATGTTATATGCCCATACACATGCGTGCTGTGACAGTATATCAACATATACTATCCCCTGCTATGGCATGTCCTTGTTGGACATACCCTACCACTGATGGTGGGTTGTATGGCATTGTTCTGTTCAATGGCCTCATGTAGCATCCCTTGTGGTGTCTGTGCTGTGTACCTTGTGTCCCACTGTTGGACGCACAGATTCTACAAGCGTTAGTATGCTCAGCAAGACATCACTACATAAATACCTTTCCCCACTTTATGCATTGTGGACACATTTAATTAATGCAAACCAGGCTATACATACAGTAAAACTAATTAATACAGATCATGCTATACATAACCTTACATATCGGGCATTCTACATACCTTGTTGTCGTTACGGCATTTCGTTTCTATCTCTCTCACAGTGTTTCAACTGTTATTCGGTATGAGCATATGGTTTGAATGTCTGGCAAGTCATCCTTATATACGTCAATACCTGAAACATGTGGATTCTTCCCACCAGTTGGTGTTCCTGAGTGACTAATTACCTGCATACCAGCTATGCAGCTACTCCATTCACCAATTACGCGGTGACAGTGGGGTATAATTGGATTCTCCACCTGGGCATTGCCTATTTGCCCTACCTTCGGGGAGACAGTCTGTATTGTGTTTTGTTATGTGTAACTGCAACTGCTATGTATGGAGACAGGTATAGTTTGGATTCATGTCCTCCGTGGATTAGGTGTGACAGGTAGAGTATTTGGTTCAACATGTGGGTGTACCTGTCATCCCGACGTCTGATAATGGAGTATTGCAATCAAAACCTGTAACATGACTGTTTGTTCCATTATACAACGCCTGCAATTTTGCATGTCGCCTTTAATTGTGTCTCTCACATGGTATGTTGAGGGTTCTGCAGATGTAATTGGCTGACTGGATGTTTGTGCTGCTATTACAGTTTGTATTGCTTTAGTTTCTAGTGTGGGGGATGTCGGTGGTTGTACGTAACATATACTGTTTGTGGGCCTTGCATTTCTACATAATCCGTATGTATGTGTGTTGGCTCCGTCCCTAATTGGGGAGCTAACAGTTAGTAGACTTATGTTACGGGATTGTACGTTGGGCCATTGTTAATTGATTTCTATATCGTCTGCAGGTGAGCTTGCTACTTGTATACCTCCGTAATTGCAGCGATATATCAGGGGATATGTGTAAGTGACAGCTATCCCTTGTATTTCTGTCCCAGATATTTGCAGTCATTGTGGTTGTGTTGTTAAAAGAGCCTGTTTTCCATGGGTCGCCACCTTTTCATATGGTCATTGTTCATTGTTAGACACTTGCGGGACACAAAGCGGTGTTTACAGGCCAACACGTAGCCACGGTCAGTACACAGGTAACACATACTTTTATCCTCACTACATACCTATTGTTGTGTGATTTTGGCTACTTATCATATTGCATGTAACATTTAAGTTTCTTACATATAGGCATAACTATTAAATACGACTGTTACATTATATATGGGACATATTTATGTCCTACCATCTCGGACATTTGCCCTTTGTACAGTTTTATTTCAGGACACACCTGCCCAGGGTGGGGATGTCCCTCCTACTGTGGTACAGGTAGTAACCGTATGCCTACGGCTAGCTATACCCACACCTACCATACTGATCTGCCTCTGACTTGGCACCAACATACACATGTTGTGGATACACACACACACACATTACAGTCAAACAGACATGCACACGGCACCCTCAACGCACACTTACACAGACTACGGCACTCACAGACACAGTTGAACACAGTACCTAAGTGGACCGTGACACCGGCAGCGGTGACTAACTGTCCCTTCATATCATCATACTATTACTTGCGGATGTACTGTTCCGGTACTGTGTTCTATTGGTCTTTCAGCCTCGTGGTTACGGATGTCGGTATGTTACACATTCCATGGTTGGCGGTATCCTATTTATTTGTACCTCCAAGATGTTATGAATGTCGTTGAACTATCTATTCTATTTGCAGATATCGCTGAATCCATCCATATCATCATATATCCCTCTATTGCCCATTCTATCTGTATTATATATATATATGCATATGTGTACACACATATATATATATATATATATATATATATATATATATATATATATATATATATATATATGTATATATATATATATATATCTGGCTGGGAACGTGACAGGCACACAGCACCACCATATGCTGTAAGACTCATGTACTGTTCAGGTGTTGGCATTCCGTGTTCCACTGGCTGTTGTGTTTACAATGTTTGAGGGCTGCCTGTGTAGGTCACACATTGGGCCACCTATACATTACAATTTACAGGTGGTCATGTTTGTGTGCCATCCATTTTACTGTGTGTGCAGGTGGAGAGGTGTCAGTCCATAGGGGCCTACACAGTCAGAGTATGTGCTATACGTTCCCTCTTTGCCAAGGCATAGGCATATTGGGCATGCCTCCATCTGCCTACCGGGGCTGGCACAGTGTGTTCATGGTCTGAATCCCTCTGTGCATGTACTGGCCTTGGCAATTGCGGTGGGCTATGTGGGCCTTCACCATTTTGTCCCTGCTGCAGCTGCTTCCGCAGGATCATATTATGTAGCATGGCACATACTATGACGATGTGGGCACACATGCCTGGACAGTACTGCAAGGCTCCACCAGATGTATCCAAGCACCGGAACCATGATTTCAGCATCCCGAACACATGCTATATGATGATTCTGGTTTGTGCGTGTGCCTCATTATGGCGTTTTTGCATGGGTGTGTGTGCATTTCTGATGGGAGTCATCATCCATGGCTCCAGTGCATAGCCAGCATCCCCCATGAGATGACCATGTGGGATGTCCCCCCTGACAAATACCTGATACAGCTGTGAAGCATGCCAGATATGGGAGTCATGGTAGCTTCCAGGGCTGCCAGCACACACATCCATGATAATGCCCTGGGCATTGCACATGACCTGGCAGTTGATGGAGTGGAATCCCTTGTGGTTTATGTAGCGCATACCCTGCTCACCGGGTGGTGACTTGATTTGTATGTGCATGCAGTCTATCGAACCCAGTACCTCCGGGTATTGTGCAACACGGTGGAAGTGGCGCATATTGCTGGCCAACTCCTCCTGAGTTCTGGGGAAGTATATCTGCTCATTGGGATGTGGTAACATGGCATCCAGGAACTGGTGTTGTACCCTGGATGCTGATGCCTGTGAGATACCCATTATATCTCCAGTTGGCCTTTGAAAGGTACCTGTGGCCAGTATTCGCAGGCTTACACATACCTTCGTGTCCACTGGTATGGGTTCCCCTCTGTTGTTTCTGGTTCTCAGGCGTGGCTGGCACAGCTCCACTATTTGCTGTAAGATGTCCCTGTCCACCCTGTAATGCTCTACTATCTCCAGGTCATGTAGCCCCTGGTAGGTTACCCTTGGTCTGAACACTCTCCTTCTCCTCCGAGGCCTGTGGTGGTTGTCGGCATCATCCTCCACAACACCGTCAGTCTCTAACACATGCTGATGAATCACAGCTATGGCAGCTCCCAACATGTACATTTTAAAAGTTCCCCGTGTGTTTACACCTATGGTGCGGTGTTTGGGAATACACAGGTGTGTGTTGGGTGCTTTCACACTTTATACTATTGTGCTGTGAACAACGATGATGTCATAGGGTGTGTATGTACGTTCGTAGCTACAGGTTATGTTATGTGTTTTACTGCTGGAACTACTATTGTGGTGTCTTTGGTGTTCAATTACATTTGCCTGCCGTGGATTACCTCTTGACCTTCCCTTTACATTTCTGCACATTGCACCTACCATTTTCTGGTGTGCATCCTGCAGCCTACTTTCATTTGTACTTTCCTGGACCTGGAGTATCTTGCGTTATGTGTGCTACTGCCGGTCTGCTGTCAGTTTAATTTGCTCTGCTGTGTCAGGTATCCTATCTTTGCAATCCAATACCTCCCCTCCTTTCTTTGCATTCACATGCCTCCCCCTATCCTGTTTTGCAGGTTTCTGCAATCGGAATTGTCAGCTGCCATCGATTGGCCTTCGTGGGTTGATTGGTGTTGATTGCTCATTAGTACTCCAATTACCCTACTTCTGCATTTCCTTCTTTTCTTCCCCTGACCTTCCTGTTTCTGCTATTGTTTTGCGGGCGTCGTCAATTACTGGGTTTCGGGCACGTTTTCATCCTTGTACACATGCGCTTTTGGCCACCATGTGTGCTCTCAGCTACACGATTCCTCCCCACCCCTATCCTGCAGCTTTGCTTAGCAACGGACAGGCCAGATTTGCAATGCTCCAATGTGCTTAGTGCTATGGTGGCACACCCCTCTGCTGATGTCATGTATCTCCTATGAGCCACTACTCGATGTTATACCGCTGCACCGTATGGTACAACCTTCTTCAGGCGGGACATTTGCGATTCAGTATTATCTGCCTCATTTGCATGGCATTGACTACTAATTCATAGTTACCGCGCCGAACACTATCGCAGGCCCTTAGCAACCCTTGCACCTTGGTTGTGGTGTTCCATGCCTACCATTGTGTATTATGCTGTAAACCTGATTTCTATTATGTTGCGATTTTATGACATTTTTATATTATTTCTTTATGTTACAGCTTCCACACTCATGCCCTGCGGTTCTGCTGTGCGTTACTGTGGACATGACATTAAATGTTGTTATTTACATGTTGTGCATCTTTTCTTATGCCATTGGCTGTGTATTTCGCCATTGGCATATGTTAACGTTGTGATACCTGCATCTGGCCCTCTTCCATAGCTCCGATGTTCTGTTTGAGAAAATGTAAACCGTGTTTTTTGGTTTACACTTCCGTGGGCTTACGCTACACCTGCACCACTTCACGAATCACTATATGCCTTCATTTCCATGGTGCGACACTGCACATGGGGTGATTTGCATACCTACGCCAGGGTAGTGCACGTGGAATTGGATCATACCTGAATCGCTCGGCGGCCATATTTGGCATTATAATGCCTACGCTATGCGTGCACCTGGTGCAAGCTTCACAAATCCCAGGGATTAATAATACAGGTACAAATACGGCTGAAAATATTAGTACATATCTTTCTGTCATCACTGCTCCTTAAGTGCATGCATCCACTCAATGCACATTGATCTGTTTCAAGCTCTCTCCTCAGCACCTGTAAGAATATAATGAGTTTAAATATTAAACAACAATGATTCTCTTTTATGAGATTTAACAGCACTTAATGTTACATTACTTCTGAGCACAACATTGTCAGTAAACACTTTACATAATCAATCAATTTCACATATGCCTGTCTAATGTTTTTTTTTTTTACATATGGGGTTATAATTGAGAGTGCCTATACATTGTACACACTAGGATAATTTACTTCAAATTAGAGGAAGCAAGTTTTAGACCTATAGCAATCACTTAAATCTACAGCAGATTCCAGAACCTTACATATTTCACACTATAGGTGAATAAGTTACTTTTAATCATACATGTCTGAGCTGTGACTAAACAGGTAAAACATTACATACTTTACCATACGACCCTTCGCACTCCTGGAATATTCTATATAGAGGTCATAGTGGATACAATGTAATAAAGGCCCAATGTATCATATGAAGAATAAATGTGATCACCATTATACACAGTGGATAGCACAAATAAATAAGGTTAATGCTGTATGACATCAAGTAGTATGGGATTAAAATTACAATGGTATCATGTACTCCGCATTACTGTATGAGAAGCATTGGTACTGCCACATGAGTAACAGCTCAGATATTAATGCTATTGTAGATACATATGTGTTTACATCTGAAGATACCATTCTATATACATAAACAGATGTATGACTCCAAATTTCAACATATATAACATTATATACATATGTATATAACCTCCTTTCCCATGTTCTACATGTGGTCTGGGTACCAGATCACTTGCTGCCATCTCTCCCTATTCAGTGCCACTTTCCTACCTTTTTCAACACTCACGCCTGACTGTTGCAGGTCTTTTTCACACAGTCCATCCATATCCTTGCTGGATGCCCTCATTTCCTCTTGTCTTCGTCCTGTCTGTCCAAAATCATTTTTTACCAGATTGTCTTCTGCTTTGTGCAAATGTGGCTGAACAGCCATGATTTGTTGTCTGTGACCTTTTCTGCAATTGCTGTTATGTCCTCATTTCTTCATCTGTCCCACAGTGTGCATCCTACCACCAATCTTGGACAATTCATCTCCATCAACTCTAATTTTCTTAACTTCTCTACCTTTATTGTTAAGGTTTCTGTACCAAACAGTAGTGCTGATCACACCACTGTTTTGTACAACTTACTTTTTAGCTACTTTGGCATTCTTGTCATATACTACACCTGACAGTCTATGCCAGTTGGCTGCAGCACCTCTGATTTTAGCCTTAACCTCCTCATTCAGACTTCTCTTTTCCTCAACCATTTCTCCTCATCCATTCAGTTGGGTGCTTGGATGCACTGTAGTCTCCTATCAATTGACATCTCCTTGGAATTGATTTAAAAGTCTTTGGAAAATGCCTTGTACAAATTGCTTACTGAGGCGCCACTCAGTTCACAGGTAATAAGGGGATGATCTGAAAATGTGTCAGTATCAAGTTTTAAAAGTGGCACACATAGGGTAATAGAAATCTATTGGTGGACATCAGGCAGATGTTCTACATGTGCGCATTCAATGACAACTACTGGGCATTTGCACTGAACACTGTACACATACATCAAGCTATTAGTTAATGCGGTGAGATTCAAAAACTTACACAGACATTCACTAATGTGATCACAAAACATTGTATGGCACAAACAGTATTTAATTGCTGTTTGCAATGACATACATCATTACTAGGTATACTTTCCTGACATACACTACTCATAAGGTAAGCTTTCATGGAATCAACTTCTTGTGTTGCTCATGTGAACTACTGTGTTTAATATTGTTGTAAGATGGTCTTAATTCCTTGTGTACAAAGTCATATTATAAGGGACTTACACTGTGAAATTGCCGGCACATGAAGATGTTAGTTGCGTGAAGGGTAGGGATGCCATTTCCTCCTATGCATGTTTACAGATAACTGTCTGTCATTGCCAGTTAGATTTATCTCATATGCAGGTGTATAGATACTTTGACATTATACAACAACCCCCCCATTAATATTCAAAAACGTGCACGCTGATTGGTCAGCGTGCACATTGTAAATCAGTTATAGTAATGGAAAAAGGTCCGGTCGCTTGGACTTTTTCCATTACTATAACTCTTTTTTTTACAGCAACAGAGAACGCAAGATCTCCGTTGCTTCACACTGGCTCGCTATGTTAAATGAGTTTAACATAGCGAGACAGCTTTAAAAAAGCAATGGAGATTCTCTGTTGCTTTTTTTAAAGTTGTCTCGCTATGTTAAACTCCTTTAACATAGCGAGACAGTCTGTAAAAAGCAATGGAGATCTTGATTTCTCCTTTGCTTTTTTCAAAACTGTCTCGCTATGTTAAATGGGTTTAACATACCAAGACAGCTTTAAAAAAAGCAATGGAGATTCTCCGTTGCTTTTTTTAAAGCTGTCTTGCTATGTTAAACCCATTTAACATAGCAAAACAGTTTGTAAAAAGCAATGGAGATCTTGCTTTCTCCGCTGCTTTTGCCCACAGCTCTGATGTACTGCGTAGGCATATGCATGCGCAGTACATTAGAACTGCCGCAGAATACCAGACAGGTGCGGAAGGGCAGCAAGGAGGCATTATACAATACTATTATTTAAGAAAAGTAATTTTTTTTGTTCTTAAATAATGTCATTGTATAATAGCAATAACCCACGTCTGGGTGTGGGTAATGCTGGATTTACCCATGATTTGCTTTGTTTGGCCACTCGGGCTTCGCCCTCGTGACCAAACCACACCAACTGTGGGTAAATCCAGCATTACCCACACCCAGGCATGAGGTATTGCTATATTAGCCCCAATGAACTACAGATATGGATGGGTATTGGGGATGGATTCCAACCATATCTGCTCCAGTTACACCTTAATAGTGTTTGCAGATAATGATGATTTACAAGACTTTACCCAATTGAGCTTACTATACTTTATAGATATCAATCAATGCTGAATCTTGCATTGTAAGCTCACGTGCCATTCAGTAGGAGTGGTTGTATACCCTAACAGATAAGCCTATTACTTTATTCACTGATAAACTATTTTATTTCTATGTTCACATAGAGAAATCACAGATAAGATGTTCATGTTCATATGCTTTTAATGTTATGAAGCACTTTTGACACATCTAGCTGCATATGTTATCTACATTTTGATATGTGACACAATTAAGCAGCTTTTTGTGAATTACTGCATTGGCATCTGTTATATTCCCGATATTTTTAGGTGACATTGCAGGGATAGTTGGCTCTGTATGTGACTCATAGTTTTTTATGATGAAGTTTTGGTTTAGTGGTTACATGAACAGTTTTTGATTATTAACATTCTTGCAGAACTGGGTTCCAAGCCCACTTCTGGATGTATGATTTGGTCTAAGCTGAGAACGAGGAATGTGTTTTGCACATCCATGTTTTACAGTTAATGACATAAGAAGCATTTGTTACAGGTCATGTATGTCTACTATGTTTATCTGTACAGGATAGCAATGCACAGAATTGTCATCTGTTAGTTTGCATATCTACAGAATGTTAATAAGGGGATTTACACTAACATATGACTTAAATGCATGTCTGTCAATAGGTGTACTACATGTGTAACTCCTGATACATGCAACTTACCTTTTTACAAATGTTGTAAAGAATAAGAAATTATAAATTTTATGGCAGAAAAAAATGAAAAAAATTTGGAGGAAATGCACCTACACATTTTCTAGGATGGATAGGTGATGCACTTTGGAGGAACTAGGTGTGAACAGATATCACTAACATGGTGAATACTGTGGGAGGGTACAAGTGCTCATGTGTGGCCTGCCATCACCAGTGCTTTGACATGATTCTCCATGTAACCAACAGAATCCACTGATATGAAAGGGAGAAGAATGCTAGTAGTGGTGGGCCACCTGTACCTCACCTGGTTGAAACAACAATATTCCTGGCCCCCCCACTATAACATCTGCCAGGATCATCGCATTCCAGGAAGAGGAGTTGAGGCCGGTGTTCCAGGGTGTACAGGTATGTCTGCTGTTCACAAACACAGCAGCATATTACATTTGACATTTTCAGACATTTAGTCTTACTTGTCTGTTTTTATTCATTTCAAAGCAACACAACTATATCATGCTGTACAAAAACAGAACAGCTGCAGGAAGACCCAGTGAGAATGCTTGCATATTCTGTTGCATAAACATTGATCATATGGCACTGTAACACTATTTGTACTGATGTTCTATTCACCTGTACAGTGACATCACTTTCTTCCCCTCATCAGTACTTAGCATGTGTATTTGTACTCAGTTAGGACTGCAGACCTGGTAAGACATAGCTGGTTTACTGCATTACACATAATTGTCACTGTGATCTAGGTGTAATGTTTTTCTGTTCACTTGCACAGGGTCATCACACTCTGTCCCTCACTGTCACTCATCAGGCATGTGTCTCTGTACTCAGTTAGGCTAATATACATCCCATGCCTGCCACTGCCTGATGTTAAAAGTGATATGTATTAAATGGCTGCTTGAGTTCTACTTTAAACTACAGGTTCAACACAATGATGAACAAGGATAACCTCATCAGAGGATGACAGACCTGATAAGACAGTCTACACAAATGCTACAATGCATTATTGTTAATTGTCAATATAACCGTATATGCAATCTTATGTTAACTTACATACAGTTACAGTGTCGGCTATCGGGTATGTGAATCCCTGCTCTGATTGTATTTTGGCATCAGTTTCCATGCACATTGATGATGTGTACATGCTTCTTACTGAGTGTTGCGTATATTTCTGTTTTTACACCACAGTGGCATTTCAACTCTCACCACCAGAGGTAGAGTCAGAGGAGGATATGTTAGGTATGTAAGCACGTATGTACAGTTTTATCTTGACCTTCACAGTTCTTTGCTTTTAGACTTGTATGACTGTACACGGCTCTCTAGGGACATTGAACCTCCAATCACCATGCCATCCAGATAAGTCAATATCTCCATAATTAGCCAGTGTTGTTAGATATTCATCAAAAAATCCAGTTATTTCCTACCTCATTTGCTCTCTGTAAATGTATATTACATGCATCATCTCTGTATTTACAGCATGTCTACCTCCCACCTCCTCCACAAGCCTGTCCACTGATCCTGAGGTGGGGTGTGATGTACTTCTTTATGATAATGTGGTCAGTGGCACACAGGACACTGCAATGGGTTCAGTGTTGTCTGGCCTGGTATAGCCTCCAGTCAGGAGGATAGTGTGGCCTGCCAGTGTGATAATTTTGGGATATCAGATATTGGTCATGATGATGATTATGACAAACTATTTCCAGTCAAGTCTGGTAGCAATTGTGACTCTGTCACACAATGGAGTGATGCTGTCCATTGGAGTACAGGTGAGAATGTAGGTGATCTGGGTGGATGTGTGTCACATGGTGTATGCCTACTCTTACAAGTGCATGAATGTAAACTACAATGTCATGGCAATGACCTGCATTACTTGAAGGTCAGGAGCAGAAACAGGGAGAAGTGATGGCAGCACAGGCTGCACAGCATGAAAGTGTGGTATCTGTAGCACACTCTGTTGAAAGCCTTGTTATGGTGGTGCTGGAGCAGTGTCATAGCACAAACTGGTTGTTACATGCCATGACACTCAAGAGCAGATTACCTCCAATGGGGAGAGGTAGACTCCCTATCAGTAGACTAATAGCCCTTGTACATCACTGTCTGTGCTGAAAAATGCATGCACATCTGCTGTTGGTCACCCCATTCAGAACCCTGTATGCACATCCTGACATACACATTGCAGTATTGCTCATCCACACACTGTGTCACAGTCTGTTACTGTTACCACTTCGAGCTCCTTGTTGTAGAACTGTGGGCAGAGTGTTTCTGGATGTGACAGGGACAACCAAAATCACAGTGTGAGATTTACATGTGGGTGCCCTAGACAGCATTAGTATAACACTGGCAGTTAATCTGATGTGTGTCCTATTGTGTCATACTAACCCTGTGATAATGATGACCACAGAGTTGACTACTGCCTACTTTACCTGTTAGTGGTTTATCACTTGTTTAATGCCACAAGCTTTTTCTATTCATTTAACTTACATAACAGATTGCCTTCATGTTACATCATGTTGTATATATTTGTCTTTGGAAAACTTTTTGTAACATATTGACAACTGTACTGCTGAATGTGATAATTATCTTGCTTTCATTTGACCTGCTCTTGCTATTTGGCATACATCAAGCATATCTCCCAATCGTCATCACATCACCTTATACTTACAGTATTGATTCATACAGTAAATATCCCATTATTGTCTGCCATGACTGGAGGCACAGGTACACTTCATTATGCATACCAGTTATACTTGTGGCATTTTATTCTGGTACTGCACATGCCACCCCCAACCCCACAGTTCTACATGCACCTATGATTTCAATTTTCACCATTCTTGTCATCTTGATAAACTATACTTTCCATGTCTGCATTTCCATACATACCTGCTTATACACGTGTGTATGTATATATATATATATATATATATATATATATATATATATATATATATATATATATATATATATATATATATAGTGCCTTATCCAATATATTGCTGCATATCCCATGACTGCTATGTCAATCCTGTCCTTGATGCTTTGCTCTATTGCACATATTTGTGCATCTGAGGGACTCATGTTGTTGAACCAACCTGTGCTTTATATTGTTGCCTTAGCTGGAGTGTTTATTTAACATGCTGTTCTCTGCCTGACTATTGCTGCTCTCTGTCTGCATTTGATTTTGAATCGAAATTTTTCATTTACGGTTTGGTTACTTCTATTTTTTTATCCTTTTCTTATATTGCATTTGTTTTGTTTTAAGTTTTTTGTTCTTTTGGAGTTTGAAGAGGACTTAGTAGCTTTTGAGTTGCCAACCCCTTCTATTTGAACATTCTTCCCAGTCCCCTATCATCAGTTCATTCTACCGAGTACTGTGAGATCAGTTGGGATGGCCCATCCCCTCAATCTTTTAAACTTAAATTATCTTATTTTCCTCTTTTACCACTTACTAACAAAAATGCACTTTATTCAGCTGCTTTTGCTGTGTCTGTGCTTCTTTCTACTGTATTACTTTATTTTGCTTTTTGCTGCTTGTTCTTAAAGGATTCAGTTGCATTTATTCTGCTGCATTTATTACTGCTTATCAGTAGCCTGATTATATTGTAACTGTTATTTTTGGTGTGTTTGACTTAATTTGGATTGAGCCGTGCACTAGATCCACCATGCGTGATTTTGGTTTGCTCTATACTGTTATTCTAAGCCTGTTAAATTTGATTTAAGCACTTGGGCTTCATACTAGTTATCTAACATAAGGAAGGTTTGCAGTCTACAGTCTTGTGGCAGTAGAGGTATCTTATACCCTTTAAGTTGGAAATATGTGGTTAAAGGCTTATTGTGTTTGCTATTCTATAAGAGTCTTAGTTCTGGTTTAAGCACTTGAGCTTCAGGCCAATCATTTTACATTAAGAAGGTTTGTGGTCTACACTCTTGTGGGAGGACAGGGTAGACTCCACCCTTCTGAGCTGGGAAGTGCTGGTGAAGCCTTATTTTGGCTGTTATTCTAAGTCTCTTTGTTTTGATTTAAACACTTGGGCTCCAAACCAGTTATTTTACATTAAGAAGGTTTGTGGTCTAAACTCTTGTGGCAGGAGAGGATGGCATACACCCTTATAAGCTGAGAATTGCTGACTGAAGTTTTGTTTTGTCTGTCATTCTGAAAGTGTTTTATCTCTGGTTTAAGCACTTGGACTCCAAACCAGTTATTTTATTTATTTATTTATTTATTTAAATTTGTTGACCGGGAGTGTCCGACTGGACGTAGGTCCATTTTCAGCGGAGGCCCGGGGAGAAAAGCTCCACAGTTAAAATAAACAGACAGTAGTTACATTGGATTACATAGCGATTAGCAATTTAACATAGCAATTACTTACAACATATTTACAGATGAAAAACATAGTACATTAGTAGACAACTAGAATCTTTAACTGTGAAGTACATAACAGATATTAACAAATGTTACAATGAGAAGTTCCTGCTGTATAATAAGTACTAGGCTTATGAGCATCTGAGCTTGCTATAATCAAGGTAGTTAGTGGAGTGGAAAGAAAGGTAGTGGTTGGATGGGGTGGATGATATTAGAGTGGGAGTTGCAAGGGCATAGCCAGCATGTTTTTAGGTGCGCTTTTAGTAAAGTTTTGAAGTGGGTGCATGATGGTACGGAGGTAATTGTGGGTGGGAGTGAGTTCCATAATTTGGCTATGGCGCAAGAGAATAGTGCTTCACCAGCAGAGTTATTGGCTTTAGTGATCTGCAAGTGATTTTTGTTGCTGGATCTTAGTGGTCTGGTGGTGCGATAGGGTTGGAGTAGATTCTGGAGGGATGGGACATTTAGTGGATGGTTTACTAGTTTGTGGGTGAGTGAGAGTTGATACCACTGAAGGAGGTGAGGGAGTTCAAGCCAGCCCAGTTCAGCAAGTGAGAGACAGTGGTGACTATGGTAGGATGCCCCTGTGGTGAATTTGGCGATATTGTTGTAGCAGGTCTCTGGCTTGTTAAGATCGCATTGCCTTAGGTTGGTATATATTGGAGAGGCATAAAGTAGGGAGGAGATAAGGTGGGAATTTGCTATTGAAATCTTTGCTGCTTTGGTGAGAGATTGCTTATTTCTGTATAATGCTCCTAGTTTTTTGTGGACTTTTTTTATGGTCATGGATATGTGAATGTCAAATTTTAGTTTATTGTCTATTTCCACTCCTAGCAATTTGGTGTGTTCAGTTGGGTATATAGTGGTGTTGTCTTTTGCTGTGATGTTAAAGTGAGAGTTGTTTTGAGTATGTTTGGTGGGTTGGAAGATGAGTAGTTTAGTTTTGTTTGGGTTGAGTATTAATTGGGCATAGGATAACCATGTTTCAACAGAGGAAAAGGCTTCCTGTGTGACTTTTCGCAGTTTTGATAGGGACTGGGCTGAGCAGATGATGGTTGAGTCATCTGCGTATTGTATGAGTGTGCCATGTTTGGTGGCAGAGGCTAGATTATTGGTGTAAACAGAGAAGAGTAGGGGTCCAAGGATGGATTCTTGGGGAACCCCTATGGAGACAGGTAGTTGGGGAGATATGTTATTCTGCCATACAATGGATTGTTGGCGGCCAGACAGGTAACTGTGAAACCAGTTGGTGACTGATTGTGAGAAGGATAGGTTATTGAGGACAGAGATAAGTTGTTTGTGTGGGACCATGTCAAATGCTTTAGATAGGTCTAGGAAAGTAAAAAAACGAACCAAGGTACAGGAAAACTGTTGAAAAAGCAACAACCACGGTATCCACCAGCAGATTTATTATAAAAAACTTTAGTCTCTGATGTCTCGGCCAAAGCCTTCAAGGAGAATCTAGGAAAGTAGCAGAGGAGAGATAGCCATTGTTTTTATGCTGAAGGATAGTGTTTGTAAAGGAGAGTAAGGCAGTGGTGGTGCTATGGTTTGGTCGGAAACCATGCTGAGTACTGGAAAGGAGGTTGTTAGTAAGGAGGTAGTCTGAGACCTGAGAGTGTATGCATCGTTCAGTATTTTGGAGAGTGGAGAGAGAATAGCTATGGGGCAGTAATTGGTTAGTTCTTTGGAGGGTCCGCCTTTGTGGAGGGGAATTATATGTGATACTTTCCACAGTGTGGGAATGTAACTTTCTGACAGAGATCGGTTAATCAAGATGGATACTGGGTATACCAGAGATTAAGGTTTGTGTTCTTCACTCTTGCGGGATGAGAGGGTAGCCACCAGTCTTCTGAGCTGGGAATTGCTGATGAAGGCTTATTCTGCCTGTTATTATAAGTATCTTTGTTGTGATCTGTGGTCTGCACTCTTGTGACATTACTGTCTAGGCATTCTTTTAACTACTAGAGCATCTAGTTTGCTCATAGCTGAGTGCTGCTCATCAAGTTGCTAGTCTTACTGACTTGTTCAATATTTAAATTTTCCTCACTCCTCCCTAGTAGATCAGTTGCCATGGATATGCACTTCCTGCCTTTCTCTGTGGTCAGAGTTTTCTGAGGCATTGTAGCAATTGCCTCATGTACACTGACAACCCATCTTTCTTAATAAAACAGACAGTGTATGTGAGAGGTGTGTAAACACTTTAAAGCTGGAGTCAAAAGTCTCTCATGCAGCCAAACTAATCCTATAGAGATTGTCAGTGACACTTGCACCACACAAACTACACAGGTTAAATACCCTACACATAAAACTTCAAGCTAACCTTCCTAAAACACTAAGGCCTCCTGCTCAGTACAATCAAAGAAAGGGTCTTCAGCCATCTCATAAATACCGTATCCAATGCCTCCACTGCTAAGCTCTTAAGACAAATACAGCCAAATTTCCTGGACATTGGTGATTCTATAGTGAGGCACATCAATGCCCCCTCACTAGACTGAGTAAAGGGAGAGTCACAGTTATCCTGCCTTTCCAGGGCTAGGATTCATCAAGTCACACAGGCATTCGGGTCATTGAATCAATGTGGGTGTTAATGACTGAGATGTAACTCCCTTGACTATATGAAGCAAGACATGATCGTGCTTGCTAATTATGTGTCTCAGGCAGGTATGAGCCTAGAAATGAGCAGCATACAATCTTCTCCAAGGATGATGCCATGTTACCAACAGAAAATTATTTATTTTAACAATTGGCTTAGCTTTTCCTGGGGGATACAATATTTAACGGCCTGGGAGTACATGGTTGGCAGACCACTCTGCTTTGCCAGGGATGGTCTGCACTTATCCCTCTTGATTTTCAGATATTGGCAAAGACCTTTTCAACCTAAGTCTACTGACTTAAAAGAGCTTATGATGGAATATCTGAAGGTGGTACTGCTCAATACTGGAAGTCTTAACAAGAAACTCTACTGCCTGCAAGCCTTCCTCTCCCTAGAGAGTGTAGACATCTGTGTAGTAATAGAGACATGATTTAAAGTCACTGAGAGTACCCCAGGCATGCAAGTTTATAATGCCTTTCACACATTTGGACCAGCTGCTGCACAGAAGGGAACTAAAGGTGGAGGAGTGTCAGTCTATATTACGACTAATCTCACATGCAAACTAGTTAAAGTATATAATCCACTGGAATTCATAAATGTGCAACTCACCATAAACAGGGTTCTGTACCATATCTTTGCAACATATAGGTCCCCCTCAATGTCCCAGGAAACCCATACAACATATGTCAGTGTAGTAGGTTACCTCACTGTTCAACTCAATATGATATTCATGGGAGATCTCAACTACCCCTCTATAGATTGGGAATCCTACACCACTTCAAATGCACAAAACCAGTGATTCATAAACTTTGTTAATACCAACATTCTGGAACAGTTGGCCCATTCTCCTGCCAGTGGTACGAACATCCTTGACCTTGTACTCACAAACATGCGGAGCCGATGTGCTTCATCCAGTGTAATATCTTTGCTCATCAGATCTGACCATAAGGCAGTATTACTTGAAATAAAAATGAAACCTGGGGATCCAGCAAAATCACAAACCTTTAGGAACTATTCCAAGGCTAACCTCTTTTTACTAAGCAACACCTTGGCTAAATTCTAAACACCCCCAAACCCATTAAACAGCATAGAATACACCGAGCTGTTTATAGAATCTCTGCACAGCCATATTGATAGCTGTATAAAGCGAGCTGTGCCTACTCATATTAAGAATAAGACAAACTTGAAGGAGTAGCCACCATGGTGGAACTACACAATCAATCGGTTATACAACAAAAGAAAAAAAAATCCTGGCTAAGTGTAGGAGGAATAAAGCCATACATACTTAAAGCCCCCTGACCAATCTAAACAGGCAGCTCAGAGGATTAATTACTACTTCAAAGGCTAAATTTGAAGAAAAAAATAGCTTCACAGGCAAAGGGCAACCATAAAGCTTTCTACAGCTATGTCCATAACCTCAGATGAAATACACAATATTGTACAGAACTTAATGTAAATGGCATCACCAACACTGAACCAGAGGCAATTGCCACCCTTTTGGCTGACAGGTTCAGCTCAAATTTCTCCTACCACTCCCCCTGATAGTTCAAAGTAAATACCACATAACACAATCCCCCAACCATTACTAGAGAACAGGTCATTAATGCACTTTCAAAGGCCAAAAATACTGCATCAGTGGACCCAAATAGCATCCTGGAATGTTTAAAAAATAGCATGAAATGTGACCTCTCTGGTCCACTTACTTTTCAACTGGAGCCATCAGTCAGGTTTTGTGCCCAAGGAATGGAAGATGACTACAGCCATTCCCCTTCACAAGGAGTTCCAACCATTGATCCAGGTAACTATAGGCCAATACATCTTACCAGCCTCATATGTAAGGCCATGGAAAGAATCATTATGGGTATGATAAATGAGGACATAGGTAACCTGCAAATGCTGAACCCATCCCAGTTCAGCTTTTTTAAAGGAAGGTCATACCTATTAAATCTGGTGGACTTTTTTTTAGAGGGTCACCAGAGCATTGAATGAAGGTAAGACTGTGCATACATCTTACCTTAACCTGGCCAAGGCTTTTGATATGATACCCCATTCAGGCATTATAGACAAGCTCACTAATTTAAGTATAAGCCCTTTTATCACCCACTGGATAATCAACTGGCTCAGTGATAGGACTCAGGAGGTCAAAATAGGTGAGGCCACCTCCACCAAGAGGACAGTCACTTGTAGAGTTCTCCAGCGGGCGGTTCTAGGCCTGCTCCTTTTTGACATCTAGTTCTCTGAAAGTAAATGCTGAAGGTTTATGGCTAAGTTTAAAGATGATTGAAAGCTGGGGGTTATCATCAACTCCCCTGCAGATACTAGCATCCTTCAAGAAGATTTTTCTCTGACCAATAAATGGTGGCAAAGCCATGGTCTTAAAACTCATTGCTGAGAAATGCATAATTGTATCCTTTGGGAAATCAACCATCCTGGCTAATTACCAAGTTGATAATGCACCCCTAAGAGTCGACCCAGTAATCAGGTATCTGGGTACACACAGACAGTAGCCTTACCTTTCCATCTGCTGAGTCTCTTATAGATTGCTGATGGGTGACCAAAGTGTGGCTTACAAGGCATCGACAAACCCTATACTCATGAATCTCCTACATATTCATAAGTCAAAGAGTACCAGAAATACAAGGTCTAGGGACCTGAATTTTGTCTGTGGCTTAAACAGAACATGCTGGAGAGACAGATATGTGTCCCAAAGACTACCCCTCTTATGGAACAGTCTTCCCATCCATGTGAAGCTGAGTTTGTCTATTACCCATTTTAAGCACAACCTAGACAAGTGGATGGGGAATAGAAAATTTACACTGGGCCTGGCACCCATGTCCCTTATGGACAGAGGTAGCTTATAAATGTCTGGCCTTCGATGTCCTACTTGGATACAGGACATCATTATTCTTTCAGAAAAACTTGGCTGGGCTTAGAAAGGCCCCTTGGGTTTTTAGCCTAGTAACAGTCTATGAATCTATGAATTTATATGTGACAGGCTGGGACAGGCATGTCTGTAATACTTGTATGTGTCTTTTCAGGTATGTGGCTTTGTCTGCAGATCTTACTATGTTGCTAATATTGCAGTTCCTGTATGCTGTATGGGCTGGTGCCCTACAGTGTTACACATTCTTATGACATATGTACTGAAACTCAGTGTTATTGAACAACTTCCACAGTTAGATTCTGCTGGTTATGGTACATCCTCCCAGTGTACAGTCATACAGTCCTACAGTCATTGAGATAATGACAATTATACTGCTACCTACGCACACTAATTATAAGTATGATGACAACCTACCTGGTCAGCAGCACCTTCTCTTGTATGCACCTTAGGCCAGTATGTTTGTCTTTGCCGATGTACCTTACCTACAGTAGGTTAGTGGTAAATGTTATTATCTAGCCATCCAGATTTGTTAATTTCTATACCATAAATATGTATATAAGGTTTTATGGTTGATATTGTGGTTATGGTAGGTATGATAGTCACTCTGGACCATAGCTCTCAACCTCTCAGTACAAGAAATCTGGACAAAGCCAGAATGAATGGAGGAACAAAGGTCCACAAATAGGGACATAGTTTATATATTGCTCCTATAAACTTAGAAAGTTGCTAGAATAACAGGTTTTGAATTAAGTATTTTCTGAAGGGTATAAAGTCTGAAACTCAAATGTATGCCATTATTTAGTATTATTTAGTGACTTCAAACTTCAATCATTTGCAAGAAAACCACAAATTTTATGAGGAACAGACCAAAAATATAAAGCAAAAATCTGGACATTCTGTGAAAATCTGTACAGTTGAGAGGTATGCTCTGGACAGCTACAGGGTTTTATCCTGTGGTTGTGTTCTGTGCTGCTGTAATGGGGCAATACTTTGTGGTTATAATTGCTTTTTCTGTGTACTTCTGTACAAGTGGCTTGTCATAACCCTCAGATCTGAGCCAGATGCTGCTGTGCTGCCTGAGGTAGGATATACATCTGCAGCTTCCGTTGCCCATGCCTAGTTTTTCTCACTCTTGTGTCCTCTTGATCATCCAGTGACAGCTCTGATAGCTCAGTGTCAGACATCTGGGGTTCTTGATGTAGATCACCCTTGCCTGCAGCTGGTAGGCCACAATGCTTGATGTTATTGTGTTGTGCATGTGGCACACATGGTGACCATCTGTGATTACTTTTCTGGTGAGTACTGCAGTGCACCCCTGAATATGTCCCAATATCTGAATCTTGCTTTCAGCATGTCAGACACATGATCAGTGGTGTTCCTTGTCACAGTGTGTTGTCTGCATCCTCAGCAGGCATTGATGAAGCTCTGTATGGTGTCATCAGTCAAGGCTTCAGTGGATAACCGCAGTCACCTATTTGTTAAAAGAGAAAGACGCATTTAGTTTTCTTGCTTACTCTTGACAGGTCTAGATTCAGATTATATCATAGCTGTGGTCCTGTACTTTTTGAGTAGGAGTCTCTGAAGAATTTCACCATGTTGGAAAGCAGCCCTTAGACCATTTTCCCTCAAAATTGCTGCATCATGCACACTACTGAGGTGTACTGCCATGAAACTGATGATAAGGCTATCTGCAGAGCATACTACCTGATGAATGAGGCACGGCCACCCATTTTTACTAATGTAACTCTCAGAATTAGGTTTATTCTGAGATTTTGATTGGAACATGGATGCAGTCCATTGCACTTAGGACACAGGGACTGTTGGCTGTGGAATAGAACTATTCCATGTTAGTCCTTTGAAATCAGCCACTGTCCTGCACAGTACTGCCAGGAACTGTTACAAAATGTAACTGCTGTTGTCTGGGACAATCCTACAGCATCACTCATATGCCACTGGAATGTCCCAGAGACAGGTATACCCATACTCAGACACATTCTTTTTTCTCCTGGGACTGGATTACCCACAGACTATGTGCAGACCTGTGGGGTACACACATCCTGTGCAGTCTGCACTGACTCTCTATCTAACCTGTATCTATCAATGATTTCCTGGTCAGAGAGCTGGTTTAACTGTAGCCTGGCTTGGTGACTTGCTGGCTGCCTTCTGGGATGCATATGCATTTCATCCCCTAGTATGGTTTGTGGTAACCCAACCTGCTCTAATGCATTAAATTCAGCTTGCACTCTCTTATGTAATAATTTGTAGAATAATTGCTTAGGAATTGGTAACAAATAGTATGGTAAAGGGTAAGCACAAAATGCCTCTGCCTAGGGTTTTAAAAAAATTATTGGTGGCTATTCTGTCACATTTTATTGTTGTTAGGCATATGCACTGTAATTTGGAACCCAGCAACTGTATTGGCAGTTATTGTAAATGAATAAATGACTACTTGCTCTTGTCTTTATGTCTGTCATAGAATCTCATCTGCTGCTACTATGTCAATGTCTTCCTTCATCATGCTGCACTGTCAGCAACTTTCTTTTGCAATCCGGCCCCCAGTTTAAAACACAAGAGCACAGCACAGATGAACAATAAAAAATGTTTCATCATTCATGTATGAACTAATTTCAGCACTTATCAGTATAACAGGACCATAGTTCCTCTAACATATTCTTTCTACTAATTATGGTACATTATGTTTGCACCTGTAATCTACTCCAGCTAACAGATGAATTTACAGACATATCTGGGAAGTATAGAACTATAGAACAGCACTGTGTAGCAATAACTCTTAGAATGATACAAATTAAGAAATATATATATATATATATATATATATATATATATATATATATATATATATATATAAACACATAAATTAGAATTTATAGTATGCATATAATATAAATGATACTGCTGTCTTCATATTTACATCACTAGAAATAATGCAGCACTGTCTAAAAGCAATTCTGAAATATAAGAATGTATTTTTCTTTCTGATCCTCTTTTATGAATTTAAAGTCAGTGTTATGATGACTTTTATTAGAGGCTGATAGGTATGGTATAGAAATCACATCAGTCAAGGCAACAGGCTGCAACAGTGCATTCTGTCTGTATCAGAAGAAATATCGGCCTGGAACATAACTTTGCTAAAAACATTGTTGTATGTCTTTAAGAATCAGTTACCATTCTGAGTGAGCTGAAATAAGCTGAGCAGCAGTGTCCTGCTGTTTCTCATCTATCAGACATGTCCTTTTCACAAATCTTCTTCTCCAGGGAAGTGTTCATTATATTATATACTTTTTATCATTAAGCTACTATTCTGAACTTGGAAATTTTGTACTGGAAGAGGGTTGATGCTGAAATACAGTGATTACTTTGTTACAGAAAGTTCTTTGCTACTGTTCTGGGCATCCCACTCGGTACTCAGGGGAAGTGGCTGATTGGCTGTATATTGCATTACTTGCTAGTTTAAATCGCTGGATTTTGTATCTCAATGTGCTGTATTTGGCTAGGCTGTAGTGTGTTATACAACAGGTCTCTGCTGTGCCTACTCTACCAGACATGATTTCTTCACCAGTCACTTCTACAAGAGGGAAGTGACAGTTTTAGTTGATATTTTTTTATCATCTGGCTATCAATTTGTACTGGGTATCTTTGTTATAGGAAAGGGGTGCTGCTAAAATGTTGTCAATACTTTGTAAGATAAAGTGTATTGCAAGGGTTCTAGGTATACACTCAGTACATGCCTGTATGAATTAGTTGCTGTTTTGAATTGCTAAGCTTTGTGCACCATGTGACACCCCTGCACTGGGCCAGTAATCAAGAAGCATCAATCCTCACCACTAACACCAGTGAGGGACGTGCACATTGGGATACTGACAAGTACACACACAGTAAAGTACAATTTCCCTTAAGAGCCCACAGAGATCACAGTCAGTCTGGGGCTAGTTCCTCCCTCTCTCTCCAGATCCCAAATAAGACTCCCCACTGACACAGCTATATCAAAGTGGTCAAGTCACAACTTCCAGCACCATCTCTGTCCAACCAGTGCCCAAGTACCTGACACATACACTTTGAGATCTGATTTATATACAAACATACAGACACTCCTGGGGAAGGCTGTCACAGGTTCATTAGTTAACCCCCCTTCTGCCCAGACAATACAGTAGTGCCACCTGCCACCAACCACCCTTATCAGCTACCATAAGGCCCTTACAAAGTGTGACCAATTCTACTGTGTAATGTTACTATTATCCAAATGGTAAGTGTGTCCAAGACTTTAAGGCTATTTAAGAGTGGCCTGTACAGTGTTACCAAATACATGCAAGTATTTTAAGAGCTTAAATATCTTGAAACAAAGCCAGCCAAAATTAAAAGGTTTAAATATATTTAATGATAAATAATACCAGAACAAGACAATACTCAATGACCCAATACAGTGACAACAGTGTTCAGAATCACAGGAAATACTTTACAACAACATTGCAGGACAGTCTCACGTGAATACAGAAAACATCTAGACTGATCTTACTATTTTCCTATCTATCTCCAAGAGAAATACCATGATATAAGTCTTAATTACAGATACAGGCAAATGCGAGAGCTGAATGGATATTTACATATCCAAGACAAGATACAAAATTCACAGACTTTCTCTCTGAGATAGTTCTTAAATTAATAATACACATTATTTCTGGGTTAACTAGATGACATCACTATTTGACTCTTGCCTCTAATTTCTAGGCTAAACAGATACCAACAGAATTTAACATGTCTCTATCAAAAATGCTTATCTCTTAGAAGCATGCCTGAAACTGAAAGTCGTAAAAAAATAACACTTTTACATTTTAAACCTAGTAATTATTTCTGTCTTAAGTCATTAGAAAGAAACTCTAGCTGCAGGCATTCTGACTTATAGCTGTGGTAAACACAATAAAACTCTTTTACTTATTTTCACAGTGTTTTCAAGTTAACTCTGTATGTTCCAACTTCTACCATGAAAAAAATTTGCCTCCAGATACATTTCTGCTCTTCTCCAGCAGGATACATTGTGGTTACATTCTTGAAGCTCAGCACATAACATACAGTTTAACACACACATAACATATAGTTTTTGTACATTTGTAAGACAAGCCTACGAATTGTATTAATATTTAGAAATGATAGGATTATTTATGAAATTCTCACTAGCTGGGCTGGCAGCCTTCACAATCCCCCCCCCCCAACTAGACCTCAAGCTATCTTTTCAAGTGACCCTTGAGAAATATTGCTTGAGAAGGTTGAGCCCATCTTGGAAGGGTTCCTATTAGAAGACCGAAGACGCAGTCTTTCAAATGCGTCTTGATCAAACATAAAAGAATGAAAAGGCAAAATATCAAAGCAGTTTTTAAGCAAATTCTTTCCCTGGGAAAGAATTTGCATGGACGCTTCATTACTTTGTCATTTTAGGTACTGTAGTGCAGTCTTGGAGTTGGTATATTTAAGTAGAGGGTGTGGTGGCAAAGCCCCCCACTTAATGTAATGTTTAAAGTGTTTTCTTTCTTCTTTTTTTGTTGGAACAGCGATTTTTTCCCTTGGAAAAAAATCGCTGTTCTGACAGTTCAACATTGTAAGCTTTTGCTTGCATAGGGAAGATTAATCACTGTTCACTTTTTTTAAGCATTCAGTGATCTAATATAGACCCTCTTGGAATACCTTACCCATTTCCCTGTCTTGAGAGCCCATCTACACTGGCATTGCTAAACCCACTGCAGTGCTGCACTGACATATCATATGCTTGCAGTACTAGGCTCCACCTCAGTAACTTGGCATTTTGCTGGCTGGCTTGATGTACCCATGTTACGGGATTGTGGACTGTAACTACAGTGAATTTTCTTCCATACAGATAAGGTTGAAGTTTCTGCAGTGCCCACACTATGGCTAGACATTCCTTTTCTACAGCTGCATGGCATTCCTCCCTGGGTTGGAGCCTATGACTGAGATAACCACTGAGTGCTCTTTTACCTCTGAAGAATTCTGGCTAGGTATAGCCCCCACCCCATGATTTGAAGAATCTACCTGCACAAGAATTCTTTGCTGTCATCTGGACTAGCTAACCCGGGGGGGGGGGTCCTCCCAAAGCTCCTTTAAGCTTCTAGAATGTCTATTCACATTCTGGGGTCCACATTACTTTATCTGGCCTGTTTTCCTTGTCAGGTCTGTGAGGGGAGCAGCTATGGTACTATAATTGGGCACAAACTTTCTGTAATACCCTGCTGTCCCTAAAAATGCCCTCACCTGCTTTTTTGCTAGCAGGTGCAGGCCATGCCTGAATGGCTTCCACTTTGGCAGGTTCTGATCTGATCTTACCACTTCCCACTCTATGTCCCAGGTAGGAGAACTCTGCCATACCCACCTGACATTTGTTGGGCTTAATTTTAGGCACTGCCGTCTTTAGTCTGCCCAGCACCTCCTTGACATGCTAAAGGTGCTCTTGCCAGGAATGACTGTAGATGGCAATGTCATCCAGGTAAGTAAGGGCAAAATCTCCTGCTCATGCTAGGATATGATCTACCAGCCTCTGGAGAGTCACTGGGGTATTTCTATCCCAAAGGGCATCGTTGTGAACTCATACAAGCCAAAAGGAGTCAGAAAGGCTGACCTTTCTCTACCACTGGGAATCAAGGGCACCTGCCAATAACCCTTGGTAAGATCAGTGGTGGTAAGATACATAGCCTCACATAGCTACTCTAGAGCTTCATCTGATCTAGGCATGGGGTAAGCATCTGACTCTGTGCAAATATTTAATTTCCTGTAGTCCACACAGAACTTGGTGCTGCCATCCTTCTTTGGTACCAGCAACACTGGGGAGGCCCAGGGACTGCTGGCCTCCTGAATTATCCTCTAGTTCCAACATTTCCTGTATCTCCTCCCTCAGAGTCTGTTTGACTCTCTCTCAGGCACCTTAAAATTGGCCTGCTTAATAGGCCTTTAGAGTCTTGTATCCACATGGTGCTGCACCAAATGGGTGCACCCTGGTTTCCCAGTGAACATGTCGCCAAACTCCTGTAACACTGCTTGGATTTCTCGAACCTGTGTAGGAGATAGCTCCTGGGACATTGCTACCCCTTCCACTGAGGTGTCAGTCCGAACCTCACTGAGAGGATCAGTCACCAGACCTCCCTCAGACTCCTCCTGCAATCCAGTGCAAATACTCAACACAAGGGCCTCCCTATCATAGTAAGTTTTCATCATGTTAACATGGTACAATTTGTGCCCCTGCCTCCTGCCAAGCAGTTCTACCATGTAGTTAACATCACTGACCTTCCTTACCACCTTGTAGGGTCCATTCCAAGCTGCCTGCATCTTTGTTGTGTCTGACAGAAATGAGAACCATTAATTGCTGCCCTACAGCATACTCTCTTACTTGAGTATTCCTGTCATACCAAGCCTTTTTCTGCTGTTAGGCTTCTGCCAGGTTCTCCTGGGCCAAGCCCATGAGTTGTCTGATCCTTGTCCTGAGGTTTAGGACATATGCCACAACAGACTCCTTGTGAGATTCACACTCACCCTCCCACTCATCTCGAATTAAATCTAGAGGGGTCCTCACCTTATACCCATACAAAAACTCAAAGGGTGAAAAACCTGTGGATTCATGGTGCACCTCTCTGTAAGCAAGCAACAGATGGGGTAGATATTTGTCCCACTCCCTCTTAGACTGGTCTACAAATGCCTGTAGCATGGTCTTGAGTATACAGTTTAACCTCTTAACAAGACCATTAGTCTGAGGATCATAGGGGATGCTCTTTAGGTGCTTTATCCCACAGTACTTCCACAGACAAGTGAGCAGGTCTGACATGAAATCGGCACCTCTGTCAGTCAGTATTTCATTTGAGAAACCTACCCTGCTGAAAATCTCTAACAAAGCATTTGCCACCTTTTCTGCCTCAATGGAGGACAGAGCCACTGCCTCAGGGTATCTGGTAGCATAATCTACTACCACTAGGATATACTTTTCCCTGTGGACTAGGGGTACTCAGAGGCCCCACAATATCCATAGCTACCCTTTGAAATGGCTCCTCAATCACAGGCAAAGGCATCAAAGAAGCTTTCACTTTGTCTCCTGCCTTGCCTACCGTTTGGCACTGATCACAGATTCTGCAGTACCCTATTACATCTCTGGAAATCCCAGACCAAGAAAAGTTCTGCATAATGCGTCTTTTTGTATGTTTTATGCCCATATGACCTGCAAAGGGAATATCATGGGCTATGGCTAGAAGTGCCAGATGGTAGGCTCTGGGCACAGCCAACTGCTGTATTCTCTCACACTGTAGCCCTCCCTCAGGGGTCCACTCTATATACAGTAACCTTTTGTCACAGTATACAAAATCCCCCTACCCCTGAGAATCAAGTACCTCACTAGCTATCTCTCTCAGGCCTTGTAATGTAGGGTCTGAGAGATGAGCCTGTCTCAACTTTATCTTTGTAGCTTCCCAGCTTCCCTTCCACAGGAAGTTTGGTATCCTTTGACGTAGTGCCTCACTGTCAGCTTGGGTACTACTACTCACCTTGGCCCTTGCAGTCACTCTTTCAAAGGGAGCATCAATAACCACAAGCAGGTATGGCTCACCTTCGGTCTCACTGTTACAGATTAGCTCCCTCCCTGAAGTAACCACCCCACTGGCCCTGGCTGAGAGTGTACGATCTGTCTGGGTCTCCCCCAGGCTACCAGATCAACATGCTTGTTTCCAAGCATGACTGCGTGTAACTGCATGAACACACGGTACTGCATTACCAAAACCATTCCCTATCAGGACATCTGCAGGGTGGTAGTTTGGTGCCCTTGTTGTCTCAAGACACCCTATTATTGGAATTTTGTTATTCCCACTTACTGGCTCTTCCACCTTTTGTTCCCCACCTTGCCTCCATGGATATCTATATACTACATGGTCCCAGTGTTTACATTTAAAACCTTTAACCCTAGGTCCTGGATGTGTACCTAGACTAGTAGCTTCCCCTGCTACTGGCAGATTCTGTTGGGGCAGTCTGGGCTGCCCACCATGGGTTCCCTTAGACCAATGAGTACCACTCAGTGTCCCTTTCCTGTGTAGGGATGCCCTGCTTGTTAGGTATAGGTCTCCCTTTTTCCCCAACTCATGTACAGTTAGGCATTGTCTATCAGCTAACTAGATTAGCATGTCCACAGGCAAAGTGCTAAGGGCTTTTTCCCTCTCCTAAAGGTCTGCCAGCCCTTCAAAAGTGGTGACCTGACATCCACTCACCCATCTATGAAAATAAGTGCTTAGTTCAGCAACATATCCACATACACTTTCATCTGCGTTGCATCTATGCTCATGAAACTTTTTCCTATAAGCTTCATGTGTTAACTTAAAAAATTCTAGCAAACAGTTCTTTACAACATTATAATTTAAACAGTCATTATCAGGCAGTTTGGACAGAACAGTTGCACCTTTACCATGGAGTAAGAGGTTTAGGAACTGTGCCCAGAGCCCTTGGTCAACATCATCCTGTTTACATACCCTCTCAAACATATGAATGACACTATCATAATTATCTCTGTCTGTAAATTGTGGAAGACATTTACTGACCTTTTGTTGCTTCTGGGGTTTGATTACTCACTTCCCCATTACCTCCATGACTCTGGCGAAGAGTCAGCATCTCCTTTTTATGTTGCCTCTGCCTCTCCATCTTCTCAGCATCCAGACATAGCAGTTTCTCATTCTCCTCAGCCTCTAGACACCTCAGTCTCTGTGGTGATTCTATTTCTAAATGCTTGCTCTCCAACTCAAGTCTCTTTAAGTCCAGATGGATTTTTAAGTGCTCTGTGGAAAGGTTGAGCTGTCTATTCTCTGAGAGCTGTACATCCCCATGGCCAGCCTGATTGTCCACCTGGTTGCCATTCTCTGATGCAGTAGTGAATAAAGCTGCAATCATGTCTGCCTTAGTCAGGTTGGCATGCACCAGTCCTTTAGCCTGGCACATCTCAGCTATCTGGCTCCTTGTCAGCTTACCATATTCCTCTGCTGACATGCTTGTCTGCTCTCTGTGACTAACTAAGATAACAAAAAAAATAAATAAAACAATTACCTCACTAAACACCTGCAACAACTGGAGAGGCTGCAAAAGTACCTTACAAAGAGGATCCTATACCTTAAACATTTTTCCTATATGGACAGACTAAAAAAAAAAACAACTATTCTCTGTCTCATATCACCTACTTAGAGGCGATCTCTGCTTGACTTACAAAGCTATGTCTGACCCTGCTCTGTTAGAAATGCTACATCTGAAGAACTCCCAATTCCCTTGCACCACACGCTCCAGAAACTGCAACCTCATTACCACAATTAACAGAACATGATGGAGGGACAGGTTCATAACCCAGACACTGCCCATGCTATGGAATACACTTCCCATACATGTCACGCAGAGCACCTCACTGGCCCTCTTCAAGAGAAATCTTTATGAGTGGATGGGAAATAGAAAATTTACCCCAGGGATCACTCCAGTGGCTTTACTCGACAAAGGCACTTGGAAGTAAGGTCAGGTGGCACAATGCCAGGATAATCCTATGGGCTAGGCTTGTAAAGGCTCCAGGGCCATTAGTCTAGTACACACCTCTGAACCTATGAGCCTATAATTGTGTTATGAACTCTGAATGTTCACTGCATGGCTGATTAAGAGTACAAGCACCTTCAGTGATGACTGTACACAAGCTACAGGAATTCAATATACACACCACTACAAGCCAATTAATATGTGATATGGCTATCTCACCACTATTAACAAATTTGTATGTGATGTGGCTATCCCATCACTTCCACTGATTAATATGTGATGCCCCTGCACTGGTCAAGTAATCAAAGAGCCTATGTCCTTACCACTAACACCAGTGAGGGATGTGCACATTAGCAGGATAACAAGTACACACACAATAAAGTGTAAGTTCCATTAAGAACACACAGAGATCACAGTCAGTCTGGGGCTGGCTTCTCCCTCTTTCTCCAGATCCCCAGTAAGACTCCTAAATGGCTCAGCTATAGGGTTAAGATCTCAGCTGAGTGGTCAAGTCAAAACCTCCAGCACTTTCTGTGTCCAACCAGTGCTTTGTGTCCCTGCCCAAGCAGCTGACACACTTTGAGATTTGATTTATATACAAACACACAGACACTCCTGGGGAAGGCTGGCACAGGTTCACTAGCTATGAGCCTTTCTGCCCAGACTATACAGTAGTACCACCTGCCACCAACCACCCTTAGCTACCATAAGGCCTTTACAAAGGGTAACAAAATCTACTGTGTAATGTTTGTAATATCTAAATGGTAACTATGTCCAAGACTAAGGCTATTTAAGTGTAGCATGTACAGTGTTACCAAATGCATGCAAGCACTCTCAGAGCTTAAATATCTCTAAACAAACCCAGCCACAATTAAAAGGTTTAAATATATTTTAATAATAAATAATAACAGAACAAGACAATACTCAATAATCCAATACAGTGACACCAGAGTTCAAAATCAAAGGAAATACTTTAAAACAACATTGCAGGACAGTCTCACATAAATACAGAAAACATCTAGACTGATCTTACTATTTTCATATCTCTCCCCAAGAGAAATACTATGAGCTAAGTCTTACAGATACAGGCAAATTCAAGTGCTGAATGGATGTTTACAGGTCCAAGACAAGATACAAAATGCACAGAATTTCTCTGTGAGATAGTTCTTAAATTAATAATACACATTACTGTTGGGTTAGCTAGATGACATCACTATTTGACACCTATCTCTAGTTCCCAGGCTAAACAGATACCAACAGAATTTAATGTATCAATGAAAAATACTTATCTCTTAGAAGATGACACTTATCTTTTAGAAGCTTGTCTGAAATTGGAAGTCATAAAACAATTAACACTTTTACATTTTAAACCTACTAATTATTTCTCTCTTAAGACAATAAAAAGAAACTCTGTCTACATACATTCTGTCTTCTAGCTGTTGTAAACACAATCATAAAGCTATTTTACTTATTTTCTCAATGTTTGCAAGTTAACTTTGTATGTTCCAACTTCTACCATGAAAACATACATTTGCATAGGCATCCATATACATGTCTGCTCTTCTCCAGCAGGGTACACTGTGGTTACGCTCTTGAAGCTCAGCACATAACACACAGTTTAACACACACATAACATATAGTTTTCTTACAGTTGTAAGACAAGCCTATGGATCATATTAATATTTACAAATGACATAGGATTATTTAAGAAATTCTAGCTAGCTGGCCTGGCAATCTTCACACAGCATTGCAGTGCATTTGGCTGGGCTGCACTGAACCATGCAACAAGACTGCTTCTGTGTGTAATCTACATGGTATGACAAGTCTTCATCAGTAATTCCTTCTACACCAAGGTAGATTCAGGGTTGTTGCATATATACAACACTCTTACTCCAGTATCTGCCGTACTGAATCTGTCCTGGACATAAAAAAGTGCATGTGTACAGCTAACTTCTATTAACCGGACTACAGGCATTTTACTTTAAAGAGACTACACCATGTTTACTTGGTAGATCCACTGCACTAATTTCCCATATATGTGTGTGTGTTTGTGTATATATATATATATATATATATATATATATATATATATATATATATATATATATATATATATAGGTGGAGGTGTGTCCATATTCATTAAGGATATCCACACCTCCAGGCTAGTTGCTCAGCATAATGCAACCGAGGTTATCCAAGTGCAACTAACTCTGGGCAAAACTGCAATCCAAATTGTAGCTTGCTACAGATCCCCCACCATGCCCCAGGATTCCCACTCCTCTTTTCTTGATATACATGAAAATATTAGGGTTCAATCAAACACCCTAATAATGGGCGATTTCAATGACCCCACCATTATCTGGGAAAACTACTCATGTACCAACTCCTTCACTCAATGCTTTCTGGAATTCATAAATTCCAATGCCCTGGATCAACTAATCCACACCCCCACCAGGAACAACAATATCCTAGACCTAGTCATTACCAACATGAGTGACTGGTGTTCCACACCTGAAGTCAACTCCTTGTTGGTCAGATCCGACCATAAGCTAATCAACCTAGATATCCACATCCAGCCCTACCCCCCATTAAGGAAATCATGGTAAAATTTTTCTCCAAAGCCAACTTCATGCTTCTTAAGACAGAAGTGGCGAACTTCATGACACCCATGCAGATGGACAATACAGTTACGTCTGCTGAATCCTACACAGATGCAGTCTATAAGCACTTACACGAGTGCATGGATCATGCTATCCCAAACAGAACCAAGACGCTATCCTTCAAAAAAAAGAACCCAACCTGGTGGTCCCCTGCCGTAAACAAACTCTACAACAGAAGGAAGAAATTGTTGCAAAATGGAGTAAAATCCCATGAGTGGAGGAGTTCCCTGGTCACCCTCAGTAAGAAGCTGAGATCCCTTATAAGATCTTCCAAAGCTAGCTAAGAAAACAAAATCACCACTGATTCTAGGGATAAACTCAAAGCATTCTATAGCTATGTCAAGAATCTCAATGGCAACACCCAGATCTGCTCTGAGTTACAGCACAATGGCATGAAAATTACAGAACCAACAAATATTGCCAAATAGGTTCAGTGCTAACTTCACCCCCCTCTCATCACCTAAAGGGCCCATAACTATACAGGAAGAATGCAGAGTCCCTGTAATCACAACTACGCAGGTAAAAGCTGCACTCTCTAAAGCCAAAAACACAGCATCCATGGGACTGGACAACATCCCAGGCTGTGTTTTACATGAACTTCAGAAAGAAATGGCTCCCCACCTAAGCACCATGTTCAATTATAGTCTAACATCAGACTTTATGCCCACTGAATTGTGTACAGCAACAGTTATCTCACTCCACAAAATGGGGAGCCACCACTGATCCCTGGAACTATCGCCCTATTAGCCTGACAAACCTGGTCTGTAAGCCCATGGAATGTATCATCATGGAACTCATAAACAAAGACATTGGTAACCTCCAAAAGTCTGGACCCCACCCAGTTCGGGTTTGTGAAAGGCAGATCATGCCTCCTGAACCTGATCGACTTCTTTGAGGCAGTCATCAAAGCTGTAGATGAGGGTAAGGTGGTTCACACAGCCTATCTTGACCTCGCCTAGGTTTTTGACACCATCCCCCATTCTGGAATTATAGCTAAACTCACTAAACTAGGTATAAATCCCTATGTCACAAGATGGATTGCCAATTGGCTCACTGACAGAACCCACACTGTAAAAGTTGCAGACTCCAAATCTGACTTCAAACCAGTGACAAGTAGAGTACCACAGGATTAATTCCTGGAACCTCTCCTGTTTGGTATCTACTCTGAAGTTAAAGCTAACATAGAAGGCCTTTGGCTAATGAAGTTTGCAGATGACTGCAAACTAGGAGCCATAGTTGAGTCCCCAAATGATGTGGACATCCTACAGAAGGGCCTCACTGAGACAGATGCCTGGTGTCAGAGCCATGGCCTCAAGCTCAATGCCAAAAAGTGCATTGTCATCTCCTTTGGTAAAAACTCTGTACCTATGAACTACCAGATAGGTGGCAGTCTCCTTAATGCCGAATGTGTGATAAGAGACCTGGGAACCCAGGTGGACAGTAGTCTCTCCTTTGATAATCACATCACCACAGTAGTCAAGAAATCCTTCTACATGGCATACCTCATCACAAAAGGGTTCTCATCTAGGAAAAAAGAGGTCATTGTTCCCCTCTATTCGACATTCATTAGACCCATTATAGAGCACAATGCCCCTTTTGGAATATACCTCACAAGACATCTGCAGCAGCAGCTGGAAAGGCCACAGAAGTACCTCACAAAGAGGATTACTGGCCTCAAACAAATGCCCTACACTGACCATCTCAAAAAAATCCAGCTTTACTCCGTAGCATATCGCCTACTCCGAGGTGAGCTCTGTCTAACATATAAAGCTATGTCAAACCCAGAGCTTTTGGACATGCTACACCTAAAGAAATTCCAATACGTCCGAGCTACATGCTCTAGGGACCTAAACTTTGTCACCACAATACGCAGGACATGCCAGAGGGATGTTTTGTCTGTTAGTTCCCCACCCACCCTCCCTGTTTTTGTTTGGTGTTAATCTTGGTGGCTTTGAAACTGCCCGCCCCTCTTGTAAGTTTGTGTTTGAATACTCCTTCTGGGCCCATCTCATTTGTTCACTCAACTGAGTGCAGTGAGATCATATTCTGATTTCAGGTACTCCTACTGTGTACAAAGAGAGCATCTGGTAAAGAAAAAAAATAAGCTTGTTTCCTGCATTTCCTCTAAGTGGTCTAGACTGTTTGTAGGTTTCTGAGCCCCCAAGCCTTTTTGTTTTGGAGGCTTAATTTTGTTTCTTAGAACTAGCAAGTTTTCTAGTTTCAGCACTCAAATCTGTTTCTTTGAACTCAGCACTTGTTCAGAACTCGTAAGCACTAAATAAGTTGCAAATTACTACAGCACTCAACTTTCCGCACTTGTCTAGAGGAAAGCAGTTTTTAGTACTTAATAAATAAGCACCTATCCAGGCATGTCTAAGGGTCAGCTCCCAGTGATTTCTCCTGTCTACCTGATGAATCTGGGCATCTTGGGGCAATGCAGCAATTGCCTCATGTACACAGACAACCCTCTCCTCCTACCACCCAACACTACAATTTGTGAGAGATGCACTTATATTGCCAAGCTGGAAGCAAATATTTCTTCACCCAAGACTGGACTAGACAGTCAAGAGGAGAAGGTAAACACTTGCACCACACCACAATCATTACATAGTCCCTCAAAACTTACACCACCAAAACACACACATAGAAACACAAAATACACACCTACATTTGCGGAGGCTCTCAATAAAAATCTGCCCAAGCATCAGGGACCTCCAAAGCAGAAATGCAAGCAAACTCCACCCCCCAACACAACCCAAATGACACATAGCCCACAAACTCAGTGTGTCACTCAACCACAGCCCATAAGGCATAACAATGTACCCAACACTCTAGTCATAGGTGACTCTATAGTCAGGCACACTGATGTTCCACTCACCAGGCTAAACAAGGAGAAAGTTACTGTCAGCTGCCTGTCAGGTGCCAGGATCCGCCACATAATGCATGCACTCAGGTCATTCCACCACAAGTACAAATATGACACTGTCATTGTCCATGTTGGTGTGAATGCCCTGAGACATACCTCCCTGGACTATATGAAAAGAGACATGGAGGAGCTTTCTGATCTTGTAGCCCAGGCAGGTATGACCCTGGCCCTGAGTAGCATCCTACCATCACCCAGAATGATGCCACAGTACAAGGACAAAATGATTGACTTCAACAATTGGCTAAGCTTCTGGTGTCATTCTAATTGGATCCAGTATTTGTCTGCCTGGGACGACATGATCGACAGACCACGATGCTTTGCCAGAGATGGCTTGCCGCTGTCACCATTGGGATTCCGGATACTGGCTAAGGCTCTTGCCACCCCTATAGTGCCTTTTTTAGGCAAGGCTCAAATGACAAATTCACTACTGTAACAGGTACAAGCAAGCAAAATCTGAGGGTAATGCTACTCAATGCTAGAAGTCTAAACCTCAAAATGCACTCACTCGAGGCACTTCTTAAAATGGAAAACATCTACATCTGTACAGTGACAGAGACCTGGTTCAAAGCTCCAGAGAGCACCCCTGCATTAACAGGCTATAATTCATACCACACCTTTCAGCCACCTAACCCAGAACGAAGCACTAAAGATGGAGGTGTGTCCATATTCATTGTTGATATCCACACCTCCAGGCTAGTTGAACAGCATAATGCATCTGAGATTATCCAAGTGCAACTAAATCTGGGCAAGACCACAATACAAATTGTATCTTGCTACAGACTCCGCACCATGCCCCAGGATTCCCACTCCTGATTTCTTGATACACTGGAAAGCATTAGGGTACAACCTAACACCCTAATAATGGTTAATTTCAACTACCCCACCATTAACTGGAAAAACTACTCATGTACCAACTCTTTTGCTCAACGTTTTCTGGAATTCATAAATTCCAATGCCTTGGATCAACTTATTCACACCCCCACCAGGGGCAGTAATATCCTAGACCTGGTCATTACCAACATGGGCAATCGGTGTTCCACACCAGAGGTCAATTCCTTGTTGGTCAGATCTGACCACAAGCTAATCACCCTAGACATCCACATCCCGCCCCCCACCCCTAATTAGGGAAACCACCGTAAAAAACTTCTCCAAAGCCAACTTCACACTTCTTAAGACAGAAGTGGCAAAATTCATGACACCCATGCAGATGGACAATAGAGTTACGACTGCTGAATCCTACACAAATGCACTTTATAAGCACTTACACGAGTGCATGGCTTATGCTATCCCTAATAGAACCAAGATGCTATCCTACAAAAAAAGGAAGCCGATCTGGTGGTCCTCTGCCATAAACAAACTCTACAACAGAAGAAAGAAACTGTTGCAAAAAAAGAGTAAAATCCCATGACTGGAGGAATGCCCTGTTCAACCTCAGTAAGAAGCTGAGATCCCTCATAAAATCCTCCAAAGCTAGTTACGAAAACAAAATTGCCACTGACTCTAAAGACAGCCACAAAGCATTCTATAGCTATGTCAAGAATCTCAATGGCAACACTCAGATCTGCTCTGAGTTACAGCACAATGGCACTAAATATACAGAACCAACTGATATTGCCAACATCTTGGCAGATAGGTTCAGTGCTAACTTTACCCCCCCCCTGTCACCCCCTAGAGGGCCCATCTCTATTCCAGAAGAATGCAAAGTTCCAGTAATTACGGCTGCACAGGTAAAAAACACACTCTACAAAGCCAAGAACACAGCATCCATGGGACCTGACAATATCCCAGGCTGCATTGTACATGAACTACAGAATGAACTGGCACCCTACCTATGTACCATGTTCAGTCATAGCCTCACCTCAGGCTTTGTGCCCACTGAATGACAAACTGTGATGGTTATCCCACTCCACAAGGGAGGAGCCACGACGGACCCCGGGAACTACCGCCCCATTAGCCTGATGAGCCTGGTCTGTGTCAAAGGAAAAAACCTCAAAGACCAATACACGTAAGGTTCAGATAAGGCACATTTAATAACTTGCTGCAAGGAGACAAAAACATGCAAATACAGGATTTTGCCTAACTACTAACAGGAAGTATGCTATTCTTATACTGTTCTACAAGATATTGCTTTGTATGGTTGATGTAATCAAACACAACTTTCAGTACTGTTCTACAAGCAGATGTTACTCAGATTTTCTGCTGACATATGAAAAACATTTTGAGAAAAACAACATGGCCTTGGTGGGCTCTAGCCCATTACAAGCTTCTATTGTGTAGTTCTAATACATGTGTTACATTTCAAGATACTTTTATAGCTTAGGCACAAGCAAATGCTGATTGCAGTTCATATTTTCAAGCAGTCTTTGTTCTGATTATCTATAGCTTCTGCAGCTGTGTATTTTCTCACAGCACAAGCGGAACTCTTTGTCTAAGTCTCATAACATTAATACAAGTGCTACATCTATTCATTATTTTCCTGACACAAGCAGAAATTATCTGCTTCCCTGTAAATTTCCAAAGCATAAGCAAAGATTATAGCTGCGCATATTTCATGACAATACAAGGTTAGAAAGCTTCTGCAATTTGTACAGATTTTATGCAGTGTGAAATAGAATAAATGTGTTAACCTTTTTCAAGCCTTAAATGCACTAATCATATTACTAATACATACACTAATACATATTTTTCTGACATTTCCCCCATTTTAATACTTTTATTCTACTTTCAAAATAAGCATAAACAGTTTTTTCTTCTCCTAACCTCTTCCCACTTAGGATTTGCAGTTAAGAGAGTCATTCAATTTAAACTTATGAAAGCATTTTCAATCTTTTAACAGTTCTTCAAACTCAGTACTTTGATATAGGGTTTCAGAAACTGACATGTCTATAAAGTCTTTAATCAGTCTTTTCATGCAGGGGATGCCACAGCAAACACATACTCCCAGTATGATCATTCCTACACAAATGGCAATCAGGATGTTCATTAGGATAGTAACCCACCCCCAAACCATTTCTGGAAAAAGTCCATCAGTGGGTTGGGTCCTGGTTTGGTCATGGCCAACACTTGCTGAATTACCTCAAGGTGATTGTCTATCTAGTGTTTATGGTCAGGAATATACGAACAGCACTCCTTCTGGATTAAACCGCAAGTACCGCCTCTCACCGCTAGGGTGAAGTCGAGAGCCATGCAGTTTTGAAGCACTACAGTTCTCATGGCATTCAGTTCATCAGTCACCAATTCGAGAGTGGAAAAAGTTGCATTACTCATTACTTCAAGAAGTATAGACAGTTTTCTCAGCTCCCAGATTGATTTCACTGTTTCATATGCTAGTAATATGCCTGCCCATGATATAACACTATCACTCAAGTCCATGTGTGACAGTCCATTGCCTATAGAATGATGGTTTTTCCAACTTTCATCTATTTGCCCCACTGGATTTACAGGTTTCTTGACGACTTCTCGGACATTCCGAATTTTTCCTCGAGGTAAAACTGCAGTGTGTCATATGGCTGGAACCAGCTAGCCCAAAAAACAACTGCTGGACCAATTCTCAGGTAACCACTTGTATGCCTTTCTGCCACATACAAAATAACAGTCCTCTACTTTAGTAGTAACTTTGCTATGAATATACACTTGCCCTGCATGAAACATTTTTCTATCAATTATAGACAGTTGTTTATAGAGAACAGAATTATGTTTTACTTCATCAATTGTTTTGTGCATAAATTCAAGAAATTAATCATAGTTTGAATTACAATAAGAACCTGCATTGTTAGCTTTAGTGTAACATTTATAAGGAACAGTCACATTGCAATTGCTCCAACCCACCTGAATAGTATCATTTTTATAAAAACACACAGTTCCCTTTTGTGGAATAGACAAGTGCAATGCTATTTTATCTTGTGATGTAATGGTTAAGGTATCATAAATCAAGTTTTCCCAGGTCTCGTTGACCCCTAGGGGGACTGTAGTCATTAATAACCCCCTGTATGCTGTCGGCAAAGCTGTGCCAATCCAGCAATTCGAAACACTGAAAGTCTCAGCATACACATATTTAATTGCCTGGTAAGTGTTGAAGTTTGGGTGCCAGTCTATGCGTAACACTTCACGTTTATTCAGTTCAGTTTGTGTGGCCGGAAAAAGTAATGGCCACAACAAAAAGATTATTGTCACTGGTACAGTTAACAGGATGATTATGCAATACTTCTGAGGAAATGTTTGTTCTACATTCCTGTTTTTTCTGGATTCTATCATTTTTGCTCTTGACATGCGACAAGATTTTTGTCCAGCTCAAAGTTCTTAACTAGTTTGCAGTGCATCAGGCAGATCCACGAGGCACGCTCTGCGATCTTGACTGCAGTGGGTGTCAACAGAAGCACTTGATATGGACCTTCCCACTTTGGTGACGTCCAATTCTTCTTTTTTATTGTCTTCACCCAGATCCAGGTTCCTGGAGCCACTGCCACTTCTGATGGTCTGGTTTGTTCTTTATCTGAAACAGAATTTGACTGCAGCAGATGTTTAGAATTCAACAAATTTCTCATATACTCTGCTAGTGTACAGTCGGCTTCCTGGTCTGCAGACATGAGAGGTTTCCACTGAGGTATATAATAAGCCCTTCCAAATAGTTTTTCAAAAGGAGTCAATCCTTTTGCATTCAGAACAGTTCTCATGCTCAACAGTGCCAGGGGCAGACAGTACACCCAATTTCTCTTTGTTTCTGCTATTAACTTTTTAGCTTACTCTTTAAAATCCCATTATACCTTTCAACTAACCCTGCAGATTGCGGATGATATGCACAATGATTTTTTAAAGAAATACCAAAATGTTTACTTAACTGCTGTATGGTTTGGTTTACAAAGTGTGTACCGTTGTCACTGTAGATCCTTCCCGGAATGCCGAATCTAGGAATGATTTCTTTAACGAGGATTTTTGCTACGGTAGCCGCATCTGGATTTTTAGTTGGAAAGGCTTCCACCCATCTGGAAAATATATCTTTAATGACAAGACAATACTTCTTATTTTCACATTTGTTCAATTCTATGAAATCCATACAGATAGTATGAAACGGATATGGTGGTGTAGGGAAACTCCCTTGCTTGGACTTTAATGCCCCTTGTGCATGATGTTTGTTACAAACGTGGCACATTAAACAACATTTTTTAGAGTAGTTTAAGAATCCATATGTTGTGAACACTCAGTTCACCAGCTGTACCATCCCCCTGTTGAGACATGGCATTGCCCATGGCTCAACAAAGCTGCATATCTAAACAAATTAGATGGTAATATTGGTTTTCCTTCTTTAGAGATGTACAGCCCCTTTTCGAGAATTGTTCCTCGTCTTACCCATCTTTGTTTTTCAGCCTGCGTAGTAAGTGTCTGCATTGTCTTTAACATTTCTAAGTCTAAAATCTCAGAGGGTTGTAATTCCTCATTCAAAAGAAATACTTCTGAAGCTGCCTGTTTTGCAGCTGTATCAGCTCTCACATTACTTTTTGAAATCCTATCCTGTTGCTTGGTATGAGCTGTTCATTTACAAATAGCTACTTTCTGAGGTAACTGAATAGATTCTAAAAGATCTAAAATAAACTGTGCATGATTGATTGGTTTGCCAGTAGATGTTATCATTCCTTGATTTTTCCACTGTTGCGCAAAAACATGTACAGTAGAAAAATGGCTGCCAGTAAAAATGTTCACACATTTACCCTTTGCTAAGGTACATGCCTGTGTCAAGGCAATCAATTCTGCTGCCTGTGCAGATAAATTGTGTGGTAAAGACTTCACTTCTATAATCTCAGTATCAGAAACTACTGCATATCCTACTAGGTTCTGTCCTGCAGGACCCCTTTTGCATGAGCCATCCACATAGTATGTCACCTCGGCATCATCCAAGGGGACATCCGTGAGATCTTTTCTAGGCAGTGTCTTTTGCTCAATCACCTGCAGGCAGCTGTGTGGTGTGCCATCTGCAGGGGTTGGGAGCAAGGTAGAAGGGTTCAAAGTTGTGGATTGTTCAATTGTCATATGAGGTTGGCTCAACAATATAGTCATACAGAAAAGATGCCTAGCGGGGGAAAGATATGCTACCTTCTCTTGCAGTAAACTAATCGCGACTGCATGAGGCACTCTCAATGTGAGAGGGTGGAACAAAACTACTGAGGCCAAAGCCTGTATTGCCATTGCAGCTGCAACTACTGCTTGTACACAGTGGGGTAAAGACCGTGCCACTGGGTCTAGTTGTGATGAATAATAAGCAATAGGGCGTTGCTTGTCCCCATGCTGCTGTGTTAACACTGATGTCATATAACCTTGCTTACAATCTACAGTTTGGAAAAAACGTTTATGATAGTTTGGTAATCCTAAAACTAATGAGAACGCTATTAACTGTTTCAGTTTGCAGAAAGTAGATTCTGCTTCTGGTGTCCATTGTAACAAATCCTGTGCTACCATAGGCTTTTTATATATCAGGTTAGTCAGCGGTGCAGATTCCAAGGCATAGTTTGGAATCCAGCTCCAGCAAAAATTAGTTGTACCCAGGAAGGACATCATTTTCTTCTTGGTAGTGGGTTTTGGTGCTTGCAAAATCGCTACTTTTCTGTCCTCATCTAATGTCCTACCCTCTTTGGATATTACATATCCTAGGTATTTAACTTGTTTTTTCCAAAGCTGCAGTTTATTTTTGTTTACTTTATGTCCTTCAGTGGCTAAAAATTGTAATAGCGCTATGGTATCTTCTTTGCAATCTTGCTGGGTGGGGGCCACCAGCAGGATATCATCAACATAAAGTAAAATCTGACTGCCTCTTGGTGGGGTAAATCCCACCAAGTTGCTTGCCATTTCTTGTGAGAATATTGTCAGACTTTCACAATATCCCTGTGGTAGTCACGTATATGCATACCTTTTCCCCTGAAATGTGAATGCAAACCAATATTGGCTGTCAGGGTGTATTGGTATCGAAAAGAACGCATTGCTGATATCTACCACAGAAAAATATTTCTGTTGAGGTTTTAAATCATTCAACAGGGTGTGTGGGTCTGGCACTGTAGGTGCCCTTGGTATTACTGCGTCATTTACAGCTTGTAAATCTTGGACCATACGCCATTCTCCATTCATTTTCTTAACAGGAAATAAGGGTGTGTTACATGGTGAATCAGGAGATTCCACCAGCACCCCTTCCTTAAGTAAAGCTGCTATAATAGGTTTGATTCCTACCTCTGCATCTTTTCTTAAGGGATACTGTCTTTTCTGTGGTCTAAATGCTGACTTTGGTGTGATAGTAACTGATCTCACTGTACGAATAAGTCCTACATCTGACTTTCCTGTTGACCAAAGAGTTTCTGGTATAGTCTGTAAGGCATTCTCTTCCTCCTTTAATAGGAGTGCTAATCAGCTGTCCTTGCTAGACTGCAAGTGCACAGCTGGGTGGGTCTGAGTTATCCAGTTCAACTTCTGCATTTGTATTCCCTGTTTTGACAGTTCTAACTCTGTCTGCTTTTCCCATCTCGTGACTTTTTCTCCTAAGTCTACCCATTTTACATTCTTGTCCTTAGTTAAGCTAACATGTGGTAATCGATTAAATTTATAGAGTGCAAAGAACTCCTGGGGCAATAAACAGCTGGCTATACTGTTCCCTTCCATGTCCCAGTACAGATTATGTAATATCAATCTGTTTGCATGATTTCTAAACAATTCTTGCTCATATTCCTTATCAGGTCCTGGTGTGTTACAATAATACAGTGTACAGTGCAACAAATGTTGTTTATCAATGTCAAGGGTGGGGAACTTGCTGATGGCTACATTCATCAACTCTTCGGTCATTGCCCCTGGACCAGTCATAACCAAGTCCTGGCTGTACCAATAGAACATTTCACCCTCCGATTGCACTGCAAAGGTATCAATTTGTCACTGTGCTTCCATATCCTGCATAGTCGGAACTATTGCTATACCAAATAGCTGCATAAGGTCTCTGCCCAAGAGGTTTACTGGGCATTTTGCGGAAACAACAATTTTGCTTTTCTGGGTCAATCCTGAAACAGGATCAGTTATTGCAATATTATGGGAGAGGGGTTCCCGATACAGCTGTCCTTTAGCTGCTTTTACTAGTATGTAATCAGGTGACTCTGAATTTTCTGGCAGTTTGGAGGGATGTATCAGGGTCCGTGATGCCCCTGAGTCACACAAGAATTTGATTCCCTCCCTTCTACCAGGAGTGTAACTTCTGGTTTTGTGTCTGCTATATAGAGCTCTAAGCTCAATAAAGCTAAATCCAGTATTTCATTTTCTTCACTATCCTTAACTTCCTGCACTTCCTCTATTTCTTCTGTCACATCCTCTACTCCTTCCATCACATTCTCATTTGTCCTTTCTCTGCTATCCCCTTCTAGTGATTCTTGACTATCATATAGTCAGTCCTCACCCTCCTTGTCTTCCTTGGTTGCCTTCTTGTTTTTCTTGCAATCCCTTGCCAAGTGTCCTTTTTTACCGCATTTAAAACATTCACCCCTTTTCTTTCGCCCTTCAAAGTCCTCTGATCACTGATCAGATTGTTTGTTTCCCTGGACATTTCTCTTGCCCTTTTTCCCGGACTGTACTACATAAACTTCTGCTCCATCTTTTACAGAAAATACTTGGGCTTTCTTTTTCTTTTTGCTATTAAAATGCCTTTCGGCATGCCTGGCATATTCAAGTAATGACTGTAACCTGCTTGTACGATGATCTACCATGTGCTTTGTAATAAAACTGCTTATGGGTGCAATGCTGCCTTTCAAAAATGCCTTCTTTAACTGCTGCTCATATGGGGAATCTTGTGTCTGATCTTCAGGAACCTGCATTCCACAATGGTTATTAAAACAGTCTAACAGTCTGGCATAATATCTGTCAATAGTTTCACCTTCTTGTTGGATGCATTGATGAGTCTGCCCTAGGCTTCCATTTCTCAGAGAGGCGGTCTGTAAGACCTTTTACTCTGTTGTCTAGTTCTGCGCTACTATGTGGGAGGGGCCTGTGTGCAGCATCACGGGGATTCCAGTTGCCACTAATCATGTGCCAATCTGGTCCCACAATTTGTCTGACTACTTTTTTTACCTCTTCTACGTTTAAATTATAACTTAGCCTCATTCCTTGTAAATCTTCTAATAACTTTCTAAAATTAACTTTTGGATGGGGAATTCCCTCAGTGGCTTTCCGGATGTCTTCTGGAGTCTAGGGTCTATACACTAGAATAGTTGGGTCCTGACCTTCTTGCTCTGCCTGAGGATTAGGTACTTCTATAAGTGGGCATATTTCTTCTTCACTCATAGACCATGAATTCCTACCCATTTGATATAATTCAATGTCCCCTTTTGAGTTACCTGCCTGTGTTCGAGACCTGGTCTCGATGGGATCTCTAATAAATGGTTTTGCTTTTGTAGTGTCTCTATTTATAGTGGCAGCAGGATATCGTGGGGGTGGACTAACTTGTTCACTTGCTTCATATTCTGGTAAGGGGGGGTGGAGGGGGAGATGCTATTACTAAGTTATAGTCCTCCTTATCTAAAAACATTGCTTTTGAATTATTGTTCTTTTGTTCCCTACGGTTTACTTCCTCAATTCACCTGTGTGCCTGAGGAATTCCTAATTGGCGCTGCTTTTTTACCCGACCTTTGGAATCAGTTTTAAGCTGTTTGACAAGTTTGATAAGTGAGGATTTTTCTAATTTACCATCAAATTCATACTTATTAACCCACTTTGAGTAGTATTTAATATTATCAGCACACTGTGACTGCATGTATTTTGCATCTTCGGTTAACGGCGGATTTTGGGGTCTTTTTGTGCAATTATTACCCATTTTGTTCTACCCTTTTTAATCGTTACGTAACTCCTTATTTTTAACGTGGTACCACGGATTTTGTTATAGTCTCTTCAGAATGACTGCCTACCTACTCTGTTTCCCTTATCTATGACAAGACAGTAATCTTTTCTGTCCCTGACTTGTAAAAATACAGTCCTGACAAAAACAATACAAATCTAGTCCCTGATCTAAAACAGAAAAAAAGTAGATTCACCTTACCTGAGCCTTCGTGATTGATCACCTGGTTCATGAAAAACCCATCTTTCAGTCGCAGATCAGAAAGTGGCTGGCCTCTTTTGTGCGACAATTCAGTTGGAGGGCTTTTCAAATAAGAAGAACCGATGTGGTTTCTTCCCCGTATGGTTTCAAGCCACCTGACCTGTCTGATCCGAGGCAAAGTGAGGGTTTCCAGTCCGAAGGACCAATCTGTCAAAGGAAAAAACATCAAAGACCAATACACATAAGGTTCAGATAAGGCACATTTAATAACTTGCAAGGAGGCAAAACATGCAAATACAGGATTTTGCCTAACTACTAACAGGAAGTATGCTATTCTTATACTGTTCTACAAGACATTGCTTTCTATGGTTGACGTAATCAAACACAACTTTCAGTATTGTTCTACAGCAGATGTTACTCAGATTTTCTGCTGACATATGAAAAACATTTTTGAGAAAAACAACATGGCCTTGGTGGGCTCTAGCCCGTTACAAGCTTCTATTGTGTAGTTCTAATACATGTGTTACATTTCAAGGTACTTTTCTAGCTTAGGCACAAGCAAATGCTGATTGCAGTTCATATTTTCAAGCAGTCTTTGTTCTGATTATCTATAGCTTCTGCAGCTGTGTATTTTCTCACAGCACAAGTGGAACTCCTTGTCTAAGTCTCATAACATTAATACAAGTGATACATCTATTCATTATTTTCCTGACACAAGCAGAAATTATCTGCTTCCCTGTAAATTTCCAAAGCATAAGCAAAGATTGTAGCTGTGCATATTTCATGACAATACAAGGTTAGAAAGTTTCTGCAATTTGTACAGATTTTATGCAGAGTGAAATAGAATAAATGTGTTAACCCTTTTCAAGCCTTAAATGCACTAAGCATATTACTAATACATACACTAATACATATTTTTCTGACAGTCTGCAAGGCCATGGAATGTATCATCATGGAACTCATAAACAAAGACATTGGTAATCTCCAAACTCTAGACCCTACCCAGTTCGGATTTGTAAAAGGCAGATCATGTCTCCTAAACCTGATTGACTTCTTTGAAGCAGTCACCAAAGCCATATATGAGGGTAAGGTGGTTCACACAGCTTATCTAGATCTCACCAAGGCTTTCAACACCATCCCCCACTCTGGAATTATAGATAAGCTCACTAAACTAGGTATAAATCCCTATGTCTCAAGATGGGTTGCCAACTGGCTCATGGACAGAACCCATACTGTGAAAGTAGCAGACTCCAAATCCGACTTCAGACCAGTGACAAGTGGAGTACCACAGGGATAAATTCTGGGTCCTCTCCTGTTTGGTATCTACTTCTCTGAAGTACAGGTTAACACAGAAGGTCTTTGGCTAACAAAGTTTGCAGATGACTGCAAACTAGGAGCCATAATCGAAACTCCTAATGATGTGGATATATTACAAAAGGGCCTCACTGAGACAGATGCCTGGTGTCAAAGCCATGGCCTGAAGCTCAATGCCAAAAAGTGTATTGTCATCCCCTTTGGTAAAAACTCTGTACCAATGAACTACTACATAGCTGGTAGTCTACGTAACACTGCAAATGTGATAAGAGACCTTGGGACACAGGTGGACAGTAGTCTCTCCTTTGATAATCACATCACCACAGTGGTCAGGAAATCCTTCTACGTTGCTCACCTCATCACAAAAGGTTTCTCATCCACAAAAAAAGAGGTCATTGTTCCACTCTACTCATCACTCATTAGACCCATCATCGAGTACAATGCTCCTTTTGGTATGTATCTCACAAGCCATCTACAACAACTGGAAAGGCCACAGAAATACCTCACAAAGAAGATTACTGGCCTGAAACAGATGCCCTATGCAGACCTTCTCAAGAAACTCCAGCTTTACTCCGTCACATATCGCCTACTCAAAGGTGATCTCTGCCTAACATACAAAGCTATGTCAAACCCAGAGCTGTTGGACATGCTCCACTTAAAGAAATCCCATTCCCTCTGAGCTACACACTCTAGGGACCTAAACCTTATCACCACAATAAACAGAACATACTGGAGGGATAGATTCCTATCCCAGAGACTTCCCATACTCTGGAACAGACTACCTATCTGTGTCAAACAGAGCTCCTCGTTAGCACTCTTCAAGAAAAATATTGATGATTGGATGGGAGATAGGAAATTCACCCTGGGGATCTCTTCTGTGGCTCTGCCCGACAAGGGCTCAGGAAAAAAAATTTTGGGGTGGCAAAAGCCAGGGTACATTTTTGGCTAGGCTTATATAGGCCCTAGGGCCAATAGCCTAGTACCCTCCTATGAACCTATGAACCTATGATAGATTCCTGTCCCAGAGACTTCACATACTCTGGAACAAGCTACCCATCTATGTCAAGCAAACTTCCTCATTAATACTGTTCAAGAAAAATCTTGATAAGTTGATGGGAAATATAAATACACCCCAGGGATCACTTCTGTGGCTCTGCTCGACAGGAGCATGGAAAATAACTTTCTTGGGTGGCGTAAGCCAGAGAACCTTGTTGGCTAGACTTACTTAAGCCATTGGGCTGATAGTCTAGTACCTACCTATGAACCTTTATAAATATATATATATATATATATATATATATATATATATATATATATATATATATATATATATATATATATATTATTTATTTTATTTTATATTTGTTTACCGGGAAAGTCCAACTGGACATCTGTCCTTTTTCAATGGAAGCCTGGGGAGATAAACTCCAAGTCATATAATAACATAGAAGGAATTCAGGCAAGTGTTTTACAATACATCAGACAAGCAGAATACAATACATCATATTACAACACATTTGGTATTATATCAATTGTAAAAAGCTGAACAATTTACATCAAACAATTCATATGTTTTTAGTTGTTATCATGAGGTAAGCTCTCTAATATACTTTAAAGAAGGACATACTCAGATATGCAGAAGGTTTAGAAAATGAGTTAGGAGATGGATTTGAAAGTGAGTTAATATTTGGGAGTGGTCCATCCTGGGGGAATGCAGGGGCAGAGCCAGGAGCTTGCTAGGTGATTTTTTTAGGAATGTTTTGAATTGTTTTGGTGAGGTAATGCTTACTAGAGAAGTAGGTATGGTGTTCCACAGTTTAGTAGTATAGTTGGAGAATAGGCCTTCTCCAGCTGAGTTTATAGCTTTTGCAACTTGTAGTAGGTGTTCACTGTGGGATCGCAGGGATCTAGGAAAAGAGTATGGCTGGATTAGATCTTTGAGGGTTGGGTTTTTTTAGGGTAGTGGAGAATTTTATGGGCTAGGTTTAACTGATTGCAGTGAAGGAGTTGTGGAAGTTCTAGCCAATCAAGTTGTTTGAGGGATAAGCCATGATATGACCTGTATGGTGATTTTTTTAGCAAATTTTGCTATTTTATTGTAGCAGGCTTCAAGTTTGGTAAGGTCTGATTTGTGAAGGTTGGTTCGGATAGAGGATGAGTATAGGAGTGTAGATAGTAGTTCAGTTTTGACAATTGTAATTCTTGAAGCATTTGTGAGAAACTGGGTGTGTCTATAAAGGAGTATTTTCTTGTGGACTTTTACGATGGTTTGATCTATATGGAGAGCAAATTTCAGATTGTTGTCAATTACTACTCCAAGTAGCTTGGTATGTGCAGTTGGAGTTTTTATGGTATTGTTTTTGGAGTGAATGTTGAAAGTTGGGGGGATGCATTCTTAGTGGGGCAGACGAGTAAGAGGTTAGTTTTGTTTGGGTTAAGTATCGGCTGGGAATTGGTTAGCCAGGTTTCCACAGATAAGAAGGTGTCTTGGGTGATGGTTTGGAGTATTTTGAGGGAGGGGGATGAGCAGATCAGGGTTGAGCCATCTGGATATTGAATTATGGTGGCATGAGGGGTTGCAGAGTGTAGCTGGTTAGTAAAGAGGGAAAATAAGAGGGGTCCAAGCAAAAAGGGATTCCTATGGTGCTTGGGAGAAGGTGAGAGATGGATTGTTGCCACCAGCCAGCCTGTTGCCTATCTGATAGGTAGCTTTGAATCCAATTAATAGTCATGATGTTAGTATTGAGGGAGGAAAGGACATTCATGAGTTTGTTATGGTTGACCAAGTCAAAGGCTTTTGACAGGTCAAGGAATAAAGCTGATACAAATTGGGAGTTGTTTCTATGTTCGTTAACTTTGTTAGTGAATGTCAGTAGGGCAGTTGTACTGTGCGAAGGGAGAAAATCATGTTGAGTATGAGATAGCAGGTTTTGTGAGATAAGGTGTTTCATGATGTGAGAGTGAACTATTCTTTCTAGGATCTTGGATAGGAGTGAAAGAATGGCAATGGGGCAGTAGTTTGAAAGCTCATATGAGGTGCCGCCTTTGTGAAGGGGTAGTATATGAGATATTTTCTAGATAGAGGGCATGTGTGCTTCAGTTATAGATCTATTTATGAGTATGGCTATGGGATAGGAAATGGCATCTGCTACGATTTTGAGTCTGTGGGAAGATTACTGGCAGCTAATGTAAGTTTAAGCTTTATTAGAAGTTTTTTGATGTAGTTGGTAGATAGTGGATGGAGTTCGAAGTGGCTGGAGGTGTCTTGTGAGGGTGTACTATAGATTGTTTCAGGGGGTGGTATGGTTGGTCTTAGATTGATTGTTGGCTAGAGTTAAATGGATTCTGTAAAGAAGGTATTGAATTGAGTAGCTTTGTTTTCATTGCTATTAGTTGTTTGAGGAGTAGGAGTAGTGATATTTCTTGGTTGTAACAGGTTTTTGACTGTGGCCCAGAATTTTTGAGGATGTTGCTGATGTTTGGATATTTAGGTAGTATTTGGATTTGTCATTTTTAATTTGTTTCTTGGCTTTTTTTTCAAAGTTCATGGAAGTTTTGTTTATTGGTACTGGTTTTATTGTTTTGGAACAGTGACCAAGCTGTATTTCTGGCTTTAAGTAGACATCTGCTTTCTTTGGGTAGCCAGGGTGCATATTTGGCCTTGATTCTAACATTTCTAGGTGGTGCATGGGAGTTGAGGATATCTAGAAAGGCTCCTCTACCCTACACCTAATTCCCACCCAACTCCACATCACATTAACTTATACTTGCCATAACCACACCCACCTACTACCTACTAATCCCATTCACAGACAGACACACCTACCAATTAAACCACTAGAACTCCCTCTCCTTAACCTATTGTATCCCATATAGCTGCATCCCTTCAGTCTTTCACCCTCACCTCTACATAAACTCACCCTCCAACAATGACAGGCTTGAAACAAACCCTTCTGCTTTCATCATCTAGCTTAGTGCTGCTCCTACTATACACCCTCTCAACATACAATACCTCTCTACATTATATCACATGTACTCCTTGGCATACCTCCATCTATCAAGCACCTAATTACTTATTTCAATTTCTAGTAGCCCCAGCCCTCCTCCCCACTACTATCAATGACTATTATACCATCAGAGTGCTCCCATATCAAACTTTATCTCAAAACACACTTAAACTTGCTAAGCTCCTAAATAAGCTGTCCAAACTGTATCACTACATGTCCAAACAACTAAGTCTAGCAGGAGATATTCACCTCTATCCTGGTCCCACCAACACTCAGTCTACACTACCGCTCCCACACCAACCAAACCTACAATACATCCACCAAAGAAACAAATCATCCCTTCTCCTACTCAACATTAATGTAAGAATCATTACAAATAAAACTCATAATCTTCACGCTTTACTATCCCACTACTCCCCAGATATAGCCACAACAAGTTACTACTAAGCCATGCTAAAACCTCATACTAATAGTAATGAAATCACACCCCCTGGCTACAGCATCCTACTTAAAGACAGGTTAAATAAAAAGGGGGAGGAGTAGCCATCTTATCAAAAAAACACTTATCACTACAACTCCATCACTCCTCTATCCCAGCGTCAGATAAAGCAGAGATTATTATTGCTAAATTAAATCTTAACTCCAGCAAAAAACTTAACATTATAGGGGGATACATACCACCTGGTAACAACATTTCTACTGTTGAAAACCTATTGCAGTGGTGCTCAACACATCTCGCCCAAAGGACCATCATCATGGGAGACTTCAATATTGACTGGCTCCTCTGCTCCTCAAAAAGTCCTACTATTCATATGACCCTTTATGGGTTCACCCAAACCATTACAGCTCCCACTCGAACAGACAAGGCCTCTAAGCATGTGTCCATACTAGACTGGATTCTAATAAACTCACCCACCTAGTATCTGACTCAGGCCATCTCCCTGACAGACTGAGTGACCACAGCCCTACTTTTCTCCTTTGAAATTGTATACATCCAGCACACCAAACTACCTACCGTACAATCAGAAATAAAAAAAGTTTTAATCCTCACAACTTTATCTTTGCCCTAAAGAACTTGGGCACATCTCAAACAAGCACCTTTAGATGAGGCTGTCCACTGTTTTAATAATCTCTCTCTCTCTCTTTATATATATATATATATATATATATATATACGGTTCTACCTGACTTCATCGACACGCCGGAACATCGATAAAAGTGCAGAAGACCGACGCGACGGGACCCAGAAGATCGACAGTGCAGAAGACCGACCCGACGGATGAAAGCAGCGACGCTGAGGATGCCGAAATGGGAAAAGGCTGTGTAAGTATGTATGACGGACGTTATAGTAAGGTAAGTGTGGATAGGGGTGGTTAAGTGAGTTAGGTTACATAGGTCAGGTAAGTGTGTAGTGAATGTGTGTGGGTTAGGGGGGATAAGTGAGTTAGGGTTAGGCCAGGTAGTGACGGACCTTAGGGTTAGGGTTTGGGTCAGGGTTGTAGGTAGTTGTGTGTGAGGTTTAGTGTGTTGCAGGGATTTTGTGTGTGTGTTGTGTATGTGGTTTTGGATGGGGAATGTGTTTTGTTGTTGATTGTGGTGTGTGTGTATAAGGTTTGGTGTTTGTGTACCGTCGGTTATATATATATGTGAATTTAGTGGTTTTGGTACTGTCGGTTATGTGGTTTCGGTGATTGCGTTGTCGGTGTTTTGGTGTTTCGGTGAAGTCAGGTAGAACCATATATATATATATATATATATATATATATATATATCTATAAATATATATACTATCCCCCGGATTCATGAAGCTCGGCGCAAGTCCGGAGTATGGCTTGCGCCGGCCGTGTGTCGTAGATGTGAGTAGTCGTGCTATATGCTTATTAATGAAGGCGCGCAGCCGCCACAGCCATGTGCATAGGAAACATGCACAAGTGCAAGGGGCATATCGAAGTTGCGCGGGGAGGCGTGTCAATGTCGACTTTCGAGGAGCAACCTAAACTGCTGAATATTATATTCCGCCAGCAATAGTAATCGTACCTATCAGTGTCCATGGAGACTGAAACGTATGCAAAGCAGAGTCCCTGCGAACAGAAAATGAAGACTCAAACACAAATGCACGGTAGGGAATAATGGGTCCCTACCCATGAACAAATGACAGGAAAACCGTGTGCCTGTAGTCCAACATAGTGTTGATAGCTATACCATGTGGAAGTGAAACGTATCAGATGTTAGCGCGCCGCCAGTAGGTACGTCCAGTCCAATGGAGAGGGTCACCAGCCACCCCATAATTTGAGGGAGGGAACATAGCTGTGCAGATGTGTCCATAACAAAATACACGAGGAGAAATGTAGATATAGGTAGTGACCATATGTCTGAATCATATCCCACAAGCCATGTAATAGTCACATACAAAAGGTATGTCCGTATTTCACATACCAAATGTGATAGGAAATAGCATACGCATGTAAACGAAACAGAAGGAGCATATAAACGAGCCATAACAACACGGACACATGTAGGCCGAAAGGAACAGTATGATCCGTACCATCGACCAAGATTACAACCTGTCTCACTTTGCGACCGACAGTCCTTCTGTGGGCAGATGTGTCCTGACACAAACATGTAAAACTGGCAAATGTCCAGAGAATATAGGACATAATTCCTCCGTAGACATCATGCAATAGTTGCATTAAACATATTTCACTGGACGTATAATACATAAATGTCATAACAAACAGAATAAGATACCGAAATGCTACAAGAATAAGCTTAGATATAGGCAAGAATTGTAAGTTCTATCTGCCGAACTGACCGTGGGTATGTGTCGGCCTGTAAAATATGCTGTGTTCACTTAACTGTCACAGTAGGGTTGCCACCCTTACAAATGGCCAAAGTGGGACATGTTTGGTACAGACATCAGACTGTACAGGCTGACACATACCCATGGCCAGTACAAAGGACAGAACATAACTGTTTTCCCTACAGAAAAGTGTATCCCAGTAGCATTTTAGTTGCTTATTCTGTTTCTCATAACAGTCAGGTATTTCAGATACAGAATTAACTGTTTAATGCAACTATCACATAAAATATAAGAAACATGTTTGCCCTAAAATCTCAGGACATTTGCCTTGTTGACAATTACATGTCAGGACACAACTGCCCAAAGAGGGACTGTTGCTCGCAAAGTGGGACAGGTGGTAACCCTATGACACACTGTGGCCAATTGAAAAGGTGGAAACACAACCGTTGACTGTGGGGAGGCAATGTCCACAACAGTTGGACATGTGTAAGGAATAGCTTGGACATAGGAAAAGGTGCCATCCTACCAATGAGTAGAACAGGCTGGCAAAATCCGGAAGGCATGTGTATAATCTGAACGTGTATGTGACACAGTCGAATGGGTAGTACCCAGATACACCAACCAAGTAATGAAAGTGAAGTAAGGGCATGTACCTATGTGCGTGAGGTATAGCATGTGGAAAGCAAACATGACAGGGTAGTCCACACAACCATAAAGGTACCCGACACATGTAGGGTAGTCAATGTGTAACTCTGGTCGTGTCATGGGCCAACAACCAAAGTAGTGCTCTATGGGGTGTGAGTAATTTGAGTGTGAGGGGTGTGTGTTTAATGGTAAATTCCTCAAAGGCGATACTTGTGTCGTATGCAGAAAAGGTGAACCGGAGGTGTATGAGGGGGCAGCGGGTGAAGTGGAAAGAAACACAACCTCATGTAGAAACAGCTGCAAGACAAGCAGACAGGCCATAGTGTAGAACACAATCCCACAAACATATGAATATGGAAATATGTGAGACAAATGTATAGATAAGGCACCATCACATACCCACAGATGGGTCCTGATGGAACAGGCCATAACAAATGCAACACACCTGGATGCATAATAGCCTACCCAGCATACCCTCCACAACACACAACCTGCCACCATACCAGAACATCCACCAAATCCAGCCGTACGTGGTCCACTGGTTTGTTGCAGAAACAGCTACACACAGTGACCCCTATGCATATGTAGTAGGTATTGTCACCCTAGGCAGTGTCAGGATGGCAAACCATGTATACCCTGCATGTAAAACCCCCTGCACATTTTCATGCAGCCACAAAAATCTTCGTTATCTAACTTGTTTTGGTCTTGACCAATTTTTGGGATATCCCTCATGGGATGACCAACTTGTGTAAATAGTAGAATGGGTATGACGACATGATGTCCAATCCAGTAGATATCTGGACACAATTCAGAACATGCAGTGGAGGTCCATGACACTGTCCAGCCCTAAGTGGGCATACATAACCTACCACCCAGGATAAAATTCCTTCCCGTGACGCACATGTCCAGACACAAATAGGAGGGATAATATAATGCACACATTTGCAAAGTGGAAAATGGCATGAGGGCGAGGAAGACACTACGTAAACAGGTCAACCTTGATCAAGTGTGAGGGACACTGACTGTGTGCAGTCGTGACTGACCATACCTTTCAACCTGTGTGAGCAAGATATCTGGACAGAGCCGTGAATATAAGTGAGACAAAGGTCCAAAATCAGGGACAATCTGTAAAGATATCTCTTAGAAACATAGAATTTGATAGAATAACAGTTTGCACATTGGCATTAATGTCTGGAGTATGAAGTCTGAAACCCAACTGTCTGTCAGCACGATCCGACTGCAGTCTTTAATGCTGAGCTACTGCTGTGCCAGAACACAACAGCATATTACAGAGGTCCGTGCCATACCACTCAACTGTCCGGATATTCGCAGAATGAATAGGGTCACCACCTGTCCCACTTAGCGAGTAACAATCCCTCTATAGGCAGTTGTGTCCTGTGAAAAAAATCAAGACATAGCAAATGTCCTGAGAGTTTATTTCCTAATTTACTTTAATAGTCGCATAAAACGGTTATTTTATATATGAATCCTCAATATGTTATGTGAAGTAGCATAAGCAATTCAAATGTTACTAGAATAAGCTATTATATGTACAAAAAAGGTTAAAGTTCAGTACTATGCACAGCTGTAGGTATGTTTTGTCATGGAAAACCTGACATCTCTATAGAACATGTCCCACTTTGGGCATTCAAAAAGGTGGCAACCCTATGAATGACCACAGGTTTGCCCCATAGTGTTGGTGTGTGCCTCCCACAATCTGCACCAGTGTGGTAAATAGCTGAGGATTGATGTCACTAAATAATGAGAAATATCCTGAGTATAAGACTCCACAACCTGCAGAAAAGTCATGCTAATGCAAGACCTAGCATTCTATCAATGTTCTAAGCTTGTAAGAGCAATCGTTAAAATGTGTCCCTAATTGTCCCCCATCGTGTAGGTTTTGTGCAGGTTCGGTGCTCTAAGAGGTTGAGAGGTATGGTCTGTGCATATTTACAGGAACAGCCCTTCACACTTGTGTAATGTACAACTGCATACCTGTAGTCACTTCATGTCCAAAAATAATAATCCCTGTATGACTGTATACAGGTAACAGTCAAATGTGAATGGGAACACCCCTCACCGTGGAGTATGGACTGTAACACCCCATCCATAATATGTAATGCCAACAGAATAAGCTGCTGACAGGTGGACAAACACCTGTGTCTATAAACACAGGTAAAACTTCAAAATAGGGAGATAATCCCTGTCCATATGCTTCGTCTGACATTTGACCTCGGCCAGGGAAGTTCCATTCACCAGGTGGACAAGCCGAAACCCTGATTGCTACATGAACACACTAACAATCAAACACCTGTATGTGGATGGACTATATGCCTTGGTGTTCTGCATATCCTCGGAGTGATTAGCAATGCAGCCGGAGTCCACAGCAGTAGGCAATAGGGAATGTGTAATATGTAGTACCACCTTTTTCCCAGCAGTAGAATGGATGCCTGGTTCATAGGTGAAGCGGTGAGGCATATGTTGATGTAGCTAAGTACTATGGGTATGCATATCAATGAGGGAGAACACCAATAGTGGTTCCAGTATCCGGCCAACGTGAATGCAGTCCCGGTTGACCTACGACCACTGCACATATAACTTGAAAGTGTAATGAAAGCATTCGGGCAGTACACACATTTAAATATGTAAAGGTGAACATGTGTTTCGCAGTAGTCCGTAAGCTGGGATACATATATGTAACTGTTACGGTCAGAATTATGAAAGTTCACGGAAGCACAATTATCTATGAAACATATGTAACCCACAATAAGGATATGCAAGTGCGCCTGCGCGTGTGTAATCCGCTCACAGAATAGCAAATGAATGGTGTTTTCCCCACGTTCTATGTACATGGCTCATACCTGTTAAACCTGTAAAGTACGAAACCGGACAAAGCCAAGGAAACAATTGGTACAAATAGGGACAATCCCCAGATATTGCCCTAACAAACAGAGAAAGTGGATAGAATAACAGGTGTGTCACTAGCATGGATTCTCTGAAGGGTATAAAGTCGTAACCTGAAATGTTTGTCATTATTTACCAACGTCAGTCTTTAATGATATGCCACTAACTTGCCAGATAGACACAAGGTTATGAAAAATGGACCAAAGATAAGAGGCAAACAGCTGTACATGCAGCGGAAATCTGTACAATTGAAAGGTATGATATGGAGATATATATACACATATATCCACAGACATAATCCAAAGCAAATTATGAGATGAGGAATGTACAGACATATGTATATATGTACATATATATATCTATACACACACGATACATGAATAGATATATACACAACAAACATATGTCCCTGTACATATAACACATGTACATAAATAGGTCACGGTATAGCTAATATGGATAGACAGACAGACATGCATGAAAGGAGAATACACCAATGGTTTCCAAACCATTGCCTGGAAAGTACCAGTGTGACAGGGCCTGGAAGTTCTACACGTTAAACATGACTATAGGTGTCCTTTGCAGGACCCCAAAAATTGATTCTGTACGAAGTGCGAACCATCATTGATGCAAAAGAATTCACACCTGCAACTACGATATAGGTGTACATGCAACAGTAGCAGGTGCAAGGGTAATAACACATGGGTTGATTGAATGTATGACGTACGAGCTGATATCTGCAGAGTGGGGAGTGCTCGGAAGTGTCCTCACACTTTATTATCGCTCACATTAAACATGTCTAATGGGTACTGTGGAGGTGTGTCAGGTATGGGAATCGTGGGTATGCAGAATTGGGCCAAGGTGTTGGTTGGCACAGATCTATTAGGTACGTCCCATGGGAGTGATCAATATACCTATGTGGGTATAGCACATGCCTACATTCTCCAAAAAGGTGCAACCCATCTACTGGATATTGTGTAAACCATTGGGGAAGACGTAGGGACCTATATCAGTGTCATGTAGGCGATTATCATGGATGGACACGCGTATGACCAAGATGGTAACCATACCTGCCAGAATGTCAGAATAAGACAGCTGGACTAAGGCATAGTACACGACAGACAAATAGGGTCTATATTAAATATACCTCAGACAAAGTCAGACCATTGATAGAATAATTGCGTAGTCAGGAATACGAATGTTATGAGAGTTAGTAATCATGAAATAGAAATGTCAGTCATGATTACCTAACCGCACAGTCCATCATAGCTTGCCAGCAACCTACCAGAAAGGCACATTATCATGACAAATGTAACAGAATCATAGGTCAAACCCCAGGGCATGTACCCATAATGTGTACAGGTGAGAGGTATGAAGGTAACCCGTCCTAATGAAATGTACAGAACTAGTGATACTAGGTGGACAGGTGAGAAGAAAGACATCAGGACAAATGACAAACCATGTACAAGTCATAAGCATGTTTGTCCACAAATGTGAATTACAATGTATGGCCTGTGAAAGTCAATGTGGAAGGTTAGTAGACTCAAAAGACATGTGTCCCTCAGGGTGTCATGCAGTGTCACCGATACAGTGTCCAGTCCCCCATACTCATACGTGAGCTCTGCCACTGACGGAAAGCGCAAATACTGGCGTACACATAAGATACATGATGGAATAATTAGTGTGGATAAGCACCTGTTGGCCTGTGTGAGGAATATAACCCAGTGGGTGGGTGTGTCCTGCAATAGGAATGTAATGGTAACTGGCCTGTGATGGCACCATGTATTGTGTGTATTGGCATAAGGAAATTGATGTCCAGTATCAGAAACATACCAACTGTGCGAATGTGCAGATGTATGCCTCATATGTGAGGTGTGTTCCTCTCACAATCTGTACCTGTCTGCCAAATACCTGAGAACTGACATAAATAATGATAAACATATGTGTTTAAGACCCCAAATCCCTCAGAAAGGTCATACTAATGCAAAACCTATAATACTGTCAACTATTTACGTTTGTAAGAGCAATATGTAGAATCTGCCCCTATCTGTCCCCCATCATGTTAGGCTTTCTACAGATGTTTTGCACTAGGAGGTTGATAGGTATGATCAGAAACAGATACATGTCTGAGGAAACAGCATTATCGACTGCAAGATAACTCAGAAGGTATGAAAAGCACTGCAGTAGGAAGTTCATCCGCAGGTATGTGCTGACATGTCAAATGACACAGCAGTCTACAGGAAGTACCTATAGGGTGTCACATTCACCAATGATGACAGTGTGACATACCCACAGCCATGCATACACCACAAATAGACATAGCACACAGCAAAGCCTAGGCCATGATACACGAAGCCTCCGGCGTGTATGGATTGAGTAAGTACAGCAAGGAAAGATGACTGCCAGGCTATTCAGCAAACACCTGCAGGGGCGTGCAAGACCGCCCGTAACACGAACATTGCACGGACAATGTTGGGATTTGCAACATACCCCATTTGTATGTGTAAGCTATGCAAATGATGTAATTATAGGGTTGCCACCTTTCCAAATGCCCAAAGTGGGACATTTGTGCTACAAACATCAGATTTTGCAGGGCAAAATATACCCACGGCCAGTACAAAGGACAGAACTTCAGTTTTTTGCCTGAATAAAAGTTTATTTTTGTAGCATTTTAGCTACTTATTCTGTTTCTTATAACATTTAGGTGTTTCAGATACAGAATAACTGTTTTATGCAACTATTACATAAAATATAGAAAATAATTTTGTCCTAAAATCTCAGGACATTTGCCATTTTTTCACATTTTTTGCAGGACACAACTGCCCAAAGAGGGACTGACCCTCGCAAAGTGGGACAGGTGGTAACCCTAAGTAATTACGTGATACATGAAACAGTAAGCTGTCCATGCAAGAGCAGAGTTATGTGCAGAAATGTACCCAGATGTTATGCGACTAACAATTTTGCATGTTGCTAAATGGAGCAATGACAGCTGCAAATACAGTATGAATACAGTCGAAGAAGCATGCCAATGTCCAAGTGCAAGGCCAGTGGCGGCTTTGTCCATTGGATATCAATAAACCAGTAGTTGTCCTCCCCCGATCCTTGGTGCGGAAGCGTAGCGCAGCACCATGAGAACGCGCTGCACTTCAAAACAAGACATATGGAAAATATACATACAAAATGTAGGTTTAGTTAGATGTTAGTACGCCATGCAGATGAATGGCAAGCTGGAGACAACATGGCTACTGCGTACTGGTACTTATGTGTGGAAGCGCTCTGTCAGAGATGTAACGAAGCATTTGTAGGCAATGTGAGGCAAGTGAGGCTGAGGATAGTGAATCACAACATGTCATGCCATATGGGCCAAGCCTCTACAGTGTAGTGTAGGTTAAGGGGACTATTAGAGTAGAAGATAGGTGACAAAATGAGTGTGTATGTACAAAACACTATAACCTCACCGGAGCAGTGTCACATGTGTGCTGTCAGTACTCAGTGGAAGAGGCGTGTCATGAGCTATCCTAGGAAACATCAGGAGACTGACGGCGTACGCCATGGATACCACTGATGTGACCTGCAAACCTGCCCACAGTGTGTCTGTGCCTGTGCGCACCAGTAAGCCCGAGTAAGCATGTGTGTGCATGTGTTAGCCCGTGTGCACATGTGGAAGAACGAGTAAGCTAGTGTACAAATGGTGAAGCCCGTGTAATGTCGTGTATGCATTTGTAAGCATGTATACATGTGTACTACACACATCACACAAGTACTGCACACACAGACACACATGCTGCCAATACTACACACATCAGTGAAATGGCACATGGATGGAGACTACATCATCAGAAGTAACAGTGCTGTAAACTATGCTACAGTGATGGTCATAGCTGCAATGCATCATGCCTGCTGAAGTACACCGGGAAGTAACACACTGTGTGTTAACAGCATGCTAATATCAATACAGTGGAATAAAGCCACCGTGTGCAGCAATACCAGGTTAGTCTGATCCTGCATCAATGTTACACATCACAGGTGGTGGCACAGGTGACATCATATGCACAGGGTGAGGTGTTAACATGTCCAGAGCTTTCATAGAGCCATCCAATGTACACGTAGGTGTGTGTGTGTGTGTGAGGGACAATAGTAATTGCATGGCCCAATGGTGGTGCAATGGGTGTGTGTATGTGATAGCCGTAGCTGTTTGTGGTAAGTGTGTGTGTCTGCATATACATAGGTACAGCATGTGTCAGCCATATACAGGAGGTTGTGGGACAGTCACAGACTGTACCTGCCAGGCTGTAGAGATCCCCATTACTGGTCATGGACACCCCTCCATGCATCCAACACAACCCAGTCCTGCACCTGTCAATGTCTACACATACAGTCCTGGGATCTGTACCACAACCTGTGGGTAAACGTGCATCTGTAATGTTAACCTGAGGTGCATAGACTTGACAGTTACTACAGACGGATATGAGCCATACTCACACTCCAATGTAATAACCACTGCTGACTGTTGCCGAGATCTGCATATGACCAGTCAAAGGTGCTGCACTAACATTGTTTCCAATGCCCGTGTAATACCCAGCAATACAATAACCGGTCACTACACATGTATAACCCACGATCACTACAGCACACAGTATGTGCACTATCACAGAGCCATAGCAGATGTACATACATCCAAGGTGCTCACGTACAGACAATGCAGCAGAGTCAAGAGTGATAATCCCAAAATACATATCTATATACAATATACATTATATATATATGCATATATATATATATATATATATATATATATATATATATATATATATATATATATATATATATATATATATATATATATATATATATATATATCTATATATATATATATATATATATATATATATCTATATATATATATATATATATATGTGTGTAGATATATATATATATATGTAGATACATACACACACACACACACACACACACACACACACGTGGCAGAGTTGGGAGCAGAACATAAATGTAAGCACTGTACCACACAACAGCATTACGCAGTTACAAAATGCGCTACCGTGATCCGTGGATCACATGATTCACACAGGCACACGTCTAGCCTGCAGACAGCAGGATCAAAGGCAAAGACACCGCACGGATGTTATGGAGAGTGAATACTGTAAAAGCAATGTACTGTTGTCATGCAGCTGAAAACACACACACACACACACACACACACACACACACACACACACACACACACACTTGGCAGGGCTGGGAGTCGAACATACACCTAGCTACCCTAACACAGTACAGCATGACGCATTTACAGAATGCGCTACTGAGATTACTAAGCACAGCAGTCCCAGAAGCATACATCTAGGTGCGTGTCATCATCCACAAAGGCAAAGACATCGGTAGGAAACTGCTCTGGCATGCGGCATCTAAAAGCAAGACTGCATCCCCAGGTAGACGGGAGCATGCGCGCAAACACACACACACACACACACACACTTGGCAGGGCTGGGAGTCGAACATACACCTAACTACCCTAACACACTACAGCATGACACATTTACAGAATGCGCTACAGAGATTACTAAGCACAGCAGTGCCAGAGGCAGACATCTAGGTGCGTGTCATCATCTGCAAAGGCAAAGATGTCAGTGGAAAACTGCTGGGGTGTGCGGCGTCTAAAAGCAAGACTGCAACCCCAGGCGGATGGGAGCAAGCATGCAAAACAGACACACACACACACACACACACACACACACACACACACACACGCTCACACACTTGGCAGGGCTGGGAGTCGAACATACACCTAACTACCCTAACACACTACAGCATGACGCATTAACAGAATGTGCTACTGACATTACTAAGCACAGCAGTCCCAGAGGCAGACATCTAGGTGCGTGTCATCATCCGCAAAGGCAAAGACATCGGTAGGAAACTGCTGTGGTGTGCGGCATCTAAAAGCAAGACTGAGTCCCCAGGCGGATGGGAGCATGCGCGCAAACACACACACACACACACTTGGCAGGGCTGGGAGTCGAACATACACCTAACTACCCTAACACACTACAGCATGAAGCATTTACAGAACGCGCTACCGAGATTAATGAACACAGCACTCCCAGAGGCATCCTTCTAGGTGGGTGACATCATCCGCAAAGGCAAAGACGCCGATAGGGAATGTATGTGGTGTGAGGCATCTAAAAGCATTACTGTGTCCCCAGGCAGCTGGAAACACACACACACACACACACACACACACAAACACACACACACATGACAGGGCTGGGAGTCAAACATACACCTAACTGCCCTATTACACTACAGCATGACGCATTTACAGAGAGATTACTGAGCACAGCACTCCTGAGGCATACTTCTAGGTGGGTGACATCATCCAAAGACAAGGATGCTGATAGGGAATGTATAGAGAGTGAGCAGTCTGAAAGCATATTACTGTCCCAAGGTAGCTGTAGACAAACACACGGCACTGTTGTGATCGCGGCAACCACATATCTACGGCGAACTACAACAACATTGCATAGATACATGCCACAGACAGTACACCCTTCAAGACAGCAACCAGTGTGTTCAATGTAGGCATCCTTCGTGACATTGAAAATGGACATATGTTGCCTGAATGACAACCATCACTATACAGGATGTCAATGGCCATGCCCACATGCTTAGTATCACACGTCTGTTTGGAATGTACTGTGTGTCCATCTACACAAAGGCATACTGGGCATGCTCACACAGCAGTTGGAAAGGGCTGTCTTGCATGCACATGGATTCTAAACATGGAAGGGCGCAGTTTGGAATGTACTGTGTGTCCATCTACACAACGGCATACTGGGCATGCTCACACACTTAGCAGTTGCAAAGGGCCGTCTTGCATGCATGCACATGGATTCTAAACATGGAAGGGCGCAGTTTGGAATGTACTATATGTCCATCTACACAATAGCATACTGGGCATGCTCACACAGCAGTTGCAAAGGGCCATCTTGCATGCATGCACACAGATTCTAAACATGGAAGGGCACAGTTTGGAATGTACTGTGTGTCCATCTACACAACGGCGTACTGGGCATGCTCACACACTTAGCAGTTGCAAAGGATGCACACACATTCTAAACATGGAAGGGCACAGTATGGTATTACTGTCCCCATGTACATGAAGGCCACTCACATGTATTGACCAGTACACACTCAGGAGCTATCACAGATGTCTCAGGTGCATATCACAGAGGTACACACCACAATCTACAATGTAGCCCTCCGACATCACCATGTCATTGGACCAGCAATACACAGCCATACATTAACACAACACTGTGTGACTCATGACCAGTGGACTGTACATAGGTCTTCAGCAACTGTGCAGACTACATATGTACCGACAGGGTTCCATCATGTGTTATGCATTGCAATGATACCACTGTACATAACCAGGTCGGCTCTACACATGCCAGGGGCCCTGGGTCTTACACAGCTGTGACAGATGACTGTCGCCCACACATGTTTGGCTATGTCATACATGTAATTGCAGTGGATATGTGCATGGACCACACACACAACACATATGTACATAGCATAGCTTTTGCTGTCCTCCGTGCAGACAAGTGGCTACAGCAATCATACACACGCAAATGGATGGTGGGTCCATGGCTGTTGAATGCTAACAGTACATGAGGCAGCAATGTTGACCGAGGACACATGTACTAGTTACCCATGACACCCATCATATCATACAACAGTCCATGTGTTATCTATGTCAACACACATGTCCACCAGTTGCAATGCATACAAACATGGCTACATGACAGGCATGTAGGACCAACACACATGCAGCCCCATCATTGACACCTGTATATGGTGACATACTGACAGTACGGTAGGATGTACAGCAGGTATGGATGGATGTGTGTACATAAAGTGGTGATCCACCTGTGTAGATGGATGTTTGCCAGGTGTCACACACCATCCTGCCATTACATGCATTACTTGACGGGCAGTCAGGTGTTACCGACACTATGTCACTTGACACCTGTAACACTTGCTTGTGTGACCATATATGCCACATATGGTGGGAATACATCCCAATTGTTATACACGCAGTGTGGAAAGCATGATGTAGGCAGGTGTGGTGTCAGCTATCCATATGTGTATGACATTTGTGGTCTCCACAGTGTGTGTCCGGAAGGCATGTGTATAATCGAGCGTGTATGTGACACAGTCGAGCGGGTAGTACCGGATACACCAACCAAGTAATGAAAGTGAAGTAAGAGCGTACCTATGGCGTGAGGTATAGCATGTGGAAAGCAAACATGGCAGTGTAGTCCACACAACCATAAGGTACCCGACACATGTAGGGTAGTCAATGTGTAACTCTGGTGGGTGTCATGGGCCAACAACCAAAGTAGTGCTCTATGGGGTGTGAGTATTTCGAGTGTGAGGGGTGTGTGTTTAATGGTAAATTCCTCAAAGGCGATACTTGTGTCGTATGCAGAAAAGGTGAACGGAGGAGGTGTATGAGGGGCAGCGGGTGAAGTGGAAAGAAACACAACCTCATGTAGAAACAGCTGCAAGACAAGCAGACAGGCCATAGTGTAGAACACAATCCCACAAACATATGAATATGGAAATATGTGAGACAAATGTATAGATAAGGCACCATCACATACCCACAGATGGGTCCTGATGGTACAGGCCATAACAAATGCAACACACCTGGATGCATAATAGCCTACCCAGCATACCCTCCACAACACACAACCTGCCACCATACCAGAACATCCACCAAATCCAGCCGTACGTGGTCCACTGGTTTGTTGCAGAAACAGCTACACACAGTGACCCCTATGCATATGTAGTAGGTATTGTCACCCTAGGCAGTGTCAGGATGGCAAACCATGTATACCCTGCATGTAAAACCCACTGCACATTTTCATGCAGCCACAAAAATCTTCGTTATCTAACTTGTTTTGGTCTTGACCAATTTTTGGGATATCCCTCATGGGATGACCAACTTGTGTAAATAGTAGAATGGGTATGACGACATGATGTCCAATCCAGTAGATATCTGGACACAATTCAGAACATGCAGTGGAGGTCCATGACACTGTCCAGCCCTAAGTGGGCATACATAACCTACCACCCAGGATAAAATACCTTCCCGTGACGCACATGTCCAGACACAAATAGGAGGGATAATATAATGCACACATTTGCAAAGTGGAAAATGGCATGAGGGTGAGGAAGACACTACGTAAACAGGTCAACCTTGATCAAGTGTGAGGGACACTGACTGTGTGCAGTCGTGACTGACCATACCTTTCAACCTGTGTGAGCAAGATATCTGGACAGAGCCGTGAATATAAGTGAGACAAAGGTCCAAAATCAGGGACAATCTGTAAAGATATCTCTTAGAAACATAGAATTTGATAGAATAACAGTTTGCACATTGGCATTAATGTCTGGAGTATGAAGTCTGAAACCCAACTGTCTTTCAGCACGATCCGACTGCAGTCTTTAATGCTGAGCTACTGCTGTGCCAGAACACAACAGCATATTACAGAGGTCCATGCCATACCACTCAACTGTCCGGATATTCGCAGAATGAATAGGGTCACCACCTGTCCCACTTTGCGAGTAACAATCCCTCTATAGGCAGTTGTGTCCTGTGAAAAAAATCAAGACATAGCAAATGTCCTGAGAGTTTATTTCCTAATTTACTTTAATAGTCGCATAAAACGGTTATTTTATATATGAATCCTCAATATGTTATGTGAAGTAGCATAAGCAATTCAAATGTTACTAGAATAAGCTATTATATGTACAAAAAAGGTTAAAGTTCAGTACTATGCACGGCTGTAGGTATGTTTTGTCCTGGAAAACCTGACATCTCTATAGAACATGTCCCACTTTGGGCATTCGAAAAGGTGGCAACCCTAAGAATGACCACAGGTTTGCCCCATAGTGTTGGTGTGTGCCTCCCACAATCTGCACCAGTGTGGTAAATAGCTGAGGATTGATGTCACTAAATAATGAGAAATATCCTGAGTATAAGACTCCACAACCTGCAGAAAAGTCATGCTAATGCAAGACCTAGCATTCTATCAATGTTCTAAGCTTGTAAGAGCAATCGTTAAAATGTGTCCCTAATTGTCCCCCACCGTGTAGGTTTTGTGCAGGTTCGGTGCTCTAAGAGGTTGAGAGGTATGGTCTGTACATATTTACAGGAACAGCCCTTCACACTTGTGTAATTTACAACTGCATACCTGTAGTCACTTCATGTCCAAAAATAATAATCCCTGTATGACTGTATACAGGTAACAGTCAAATGTGAATGGGAACACCCCTCACCGTGGAGTATGGACTGTAACAACCCCATCCATAATATGTAATGCCAACAGAATAAGCTGCTGACAGGTGGCCAAACACCTGTGTCTATAAACACAGGTAAAACTTCAAAATAGGGAGATAATCCCTGTCCATATGCTTCGTCTGACATTTGACCTCGGCCAGGGAAGTTCCATTCACCAGGTGGACAAGCCGAAACCCAGATTGCTACATGAACACACTAACAATCAAAGACCTGTATGTGGATGGACTATATGCCTTGGTGTTCTGCATATCCTCGGAGTGATTAGCAATGCAGCCGGAGTCCACAGCAGTAGGCAATAGGGAATGTGTAATATGTAGTACCGCCTTTTTCCCAGCAGTAGAATGGATGCCTGGTTCATAGGTGAAGCGGTGAGGCATATGTTGATGTAGCTAAGTACTATGGGTATGCATATCAATGAGGGAGAACACCAATAGAATAGTGGTTCCGGTATCCGGCCAACGTGAATGCAGTCCCGGTTGACCTACAACCACTGCACATATAACTTGAAAGTGTAATGAAAGCATTCGTGCAGTACACACATTTAAATATGTAAAGGTGAACGTGTGTTTCGCAGTAGTCCGTAAACTGGGATACAGATATGTAACTGTTACGGTCAGAATTATGAAAGTTCACGGAAGCACAATTATCTATGAAACATATGTAACCCACAATAAGGATATGCAAGTGCGCCTGCGCGTGTGTAATCCGCTCACAGAATAGCAAATGAATGGTGTTTTCCCCACGTTCTATGTACATGGCTCATACCTGTTAAACCTGTAAAGTACGAAACCGGACAAAGCCATGACAACAATTGGTACAAATAGGGACAATCCCCAGATATTGCCCTAACAAACATAGAAAGTGGATAGAATAACAGGTGTGTCACTAGCATGGATTCTCTGAAGGGTATAAAGTCGTAACCTGAAATGTTTGTCATTATTTACCAACGTCAGTCTTTAATGATATGCCACTAACTTGCCAGATAGACACAAGGTTATGAAAAATGGACCAAAGATAAGAGGCAAACAGCTGTACATGCAGCGGAAATCTGTACAGTTGAAAGGTATGATATGGAGATATATATACACATATATCCACAGACATAATCCAAAGCAAATTATGAGATGAGGAATGTACAGACATATGTATATATGTACATATATACATCTATACACACACGATACATGAATAGATATATACACAACAAACATATGTCCCTGTACATATAACACATGTACATAAATAGGTCACGGTATAGCTAATATGGATAGACAGACAGACATGCATGAAAGGAGAATACACCAATGGTTTCCAAACCATTGCCTGGAAAGTACCAGTGTGACAGGGCCTGGAAGTTCTACATGTTAATCATGACTATAGGTGTCCTTTGCAGGACCCCAAAAATTGATTCTGTACGAAGTGCGAACCATCATTGATGCAAAAGAATTCACACCTGCAACTACGATATAGGTGTACATGCAACAGTAGCAGGTGCAAGGGTAATAACACATGGGTCGATTGAATGTATGACGTACGAGCTGATATCTGCAGAGTGGGGAGTGCTCGGAAGTGTCCTCACACTTTATTATCGCTCACATTAAACATGTCTAATGGGTACTGTGGAGGTGTGTCAGGTATGGGAATCATGGGTATGCAGAATTGGGCCAAGGTGTTGGTTGGCACAGATCTATTAGGTATGTCCCATGGGAGTGATCAATATACCTATGTGGGTATAGCACATGCCTACATTCTCCAAAAAGGTGCAACCCATCTACTGGATATTGTGTAAACCATTGGGGAAGACGTAGGGACCTATATCAGTGTCATGTAGGCGATTATCATGGATGGACACGCGTATGACCAAGATGGTAACCATACCTGCCAGAATGTCAGAATAAGACAGCTGGACTAAGGCATAGTACACGACAGACAAATAGGGTCTATATTAAATATACCTCAGACAAAGTCAGACCGTTGATAGAATAATTGCGTAGTCAGGAATACGAATGTTATGAGAGTTAGTAATCATGAAATAGAAATGTCAGTCATGATTACCTAACGCTGACAGTCCATCATAGCTTGCCAGCAACCTACCAGAAAGGCACATTATCATGACAAATGTAACAGAATCATAGGTCAAACCCCAGGGCGTGTACCCATAATGTGTACAGGTGAGAGGTATGAAGGTAACCCGTCCTAATGAAATGTACAGAACTAGTGATACTAGGTGGACAGGTGAGAAGAAAGACATCAGGACAAATGACAAACCATGTACAAGTCATAAGCATGTTTGTCCACAAATGTGAATTACAATGTATGGCCTGTGAAAGTCAATGTGGAAGGTTAGTAGACTCAAAAGACATGTGTCCCTCAGGGTGTCATGCAGTGTCACCGATACAGTGTCCAGTCCCCCATACTCATACGTGAGCTCTGCCACTGACGGAAAGCGCAAATACTGGCATACACATAAGATACATGATGGAATAATTAGTGTGGATAAGCACCTGTTGGCCTGCGTGAGGAATATAACCCAGTGGGTGGGTGTGTCCTGCAATAGGAATGTAATGGTAACTGGCCTGTGATGGCACCATGTATTGTGTGTGTTGGCATAAGGAAATTGATGTCCAGTATCAGAAACATACCTCGCAACTGTACGAATGTGCAGATGTATGCCTCATATGTGAGGTGTGTTCCTCTCACAATCTGTACCTGTCTGCCAAATACCTGAGAACTGACATAATTAAATAATGATAAACATATGTGTTTAAGACCCCAAATCCCTCAGAAAGGTCATACTAATGCAAAACCTATAATACTGTCAACTATTTACGTTTGTAAGAGCAATATGTAGAATCTGCCCCTATCTGTCCCCCATCATGTTAGGCTTTGTACTGATGTTTTGCACTAGGAGGTTGATAGGTATGATCAGAAACAGATACATGTCTGAGGAAACAGCATTATCGACTGCAAGATAACTCAGAAGGTATGAAAAGCACTGCAGTAGGAAGTTCATCCGCAGGTATGTGCTGACATGTCAAATGACACAGCAGTCTACAGGAAGTACCTATAGGGTGTCACCTTCACCAATGATGACAGTGTGACATACCCACAGCCATGCATACACCATAAATAGACATAGCACACAGCAAAGCCTAGGCCATGATACACGAAGCCTCCGGCGTGTATGGATTGAGTGTGAGTACAGCAAGGAAAGATGACTGCCAGGCTATTCAGCAAACACCTGCAGGGGCGTGCAAGACCGCCCGTAACACGAACATTGCACGGACAATGTTGGGATTTGCAACATACCCCATTTGTATGTGTAAGCTATGCAAATGATGTAATTATAGGGTTGCCACCTTTCCAAATGCCCAAAGTGGGACATTTGTGCTACAAACATCAGATTTTGCAGGGCAAAATATACCTACGGCCAGTACAAAGGACAGAACTTCAGTTTTTTGCCTGAATAAAAGTTTATTTTTGTAGCATTTTAGTTACTTATTCTGTTTCTTATAACATTTAGGTGTTTCAGATACAGAATAACTGTTTTATGCAACTATTACATAAAATATAGAAAATAATTTTGTCCTAAAATCTCAGGACATTTGCCATTTTTTCACATTTTTTGCAGGACACAACTGCCCAAAGAGGGACTGATCCTCGCAAAGTGGGACAGGTGGTAACCCTAAGTAATTACGTGATACATGAAACAGTAAGCTGTCCATGCAAGAGCAGAGTTATGTGCAGAAATGTACCCAGATGTTATGCGACTAACATTTTGCATGTTGCTAAATGGAGCAATGACAGCTGCAAATACAGTATGAATACAGTCGAAGAAGCATGCCAATGTCCAAGTGCAAGGCCAGTGGCGGCTTTGTCCATTGGATATCAATAAACCAGTAGTTGTCCTCCCCGATCCTGTGCGGGCGTAGCGCAGCGCCACGAGAATGCGCTGCACTTCAAAACAAGACATATGGAAAATATACATACAAAATGTAGGTTTAGTTAGATGTTAGTACGCCATGCAGATGAATGGCAAGCTGGAGACAACATGGCTACTGCGTACTGGTACTTATGTGTGGAAGCGCTCTGTCAGAGATGTAATGAAGCATTTGTAGGCAATGTGAGGCAAGTGAGGCTGAGGATAGTGAATCACAACATGTCATGCCATATGGGCCAAGCCTCTACAGTGTAGTGTAGGTTAAGGGGACTATTAGAGTAGAAGATAGGTGAAAAAATGAGTGTGTATGTACAAAACACTATAACCTCACCGGAGCAGTGTCACATGTGTGCTGTCAGTACTCAGTGGAAGAGGCGTGTCATGAGCTATCCTAGGAAACGTCAGGAGACTGGCGTGCGCCATGGATACCACTGATGTGACCTGCAAACCTGCCCACAGTGTGTCTGTGCCTGTCTTGGCGCCAGTAAGCCCGAGTAAGCATGTGTGTGCATGTGTTAGCCCGTGTGCACATGTGGAAGAACGAGTAAGCTAGTGTACAAATGGTGAAGCCCGTGTAATGTCGTGTATGCATTTGTAAGCATGTATACATGTGTACTACACACATAACACACGTACTGCACACACAGACACACATGCTGCCAATACTACACACATCAGTGAAATGGCACATGGATGGAGACTACATCATCAGAAGTAACAGTGCTGTAAACTATGCTACAGTGATGGTCATAGCTGCAATGCATCATGCCTGCTGAAGTACACCGGGAAGTAACACACTGTGTGCTAACAGCATGCTAATATCAATACAGTGGAATAAAGCCACCGTGTGCAGCAATACCAGGTTAGTCAGATCCTGCATCAATGTTACACATCACAGGTGGTGGCACAGGTGACATCATATGCACAGGGTGAGGTGTTAACATGTCCAGAGCTTTCATAGAGCCATCCAATGTACACGTAGGTGTGTGTGTGTGAGGGACAATAGTAATTGCATGGCCCAATGGTGGTGCAATGGGTGTGTGTATGTGATAGCCATAGCTGTTTGGTAAGTGTGTGTCTGCATATTATACACAGGTACAGCATGTGTCAGCCATATACAGGAGGTTGTGGGACAGTCACAGACTGTACCTGCCAGGCTGTAGAGATCCCCATTACTGGTCATGGACACCCCTCCATGCATCCAACACAACCCAGTCCTGCACCTGTCAATGTCTACACATACAGTCCTGGGATCTGTACCACAACCTGTGGGTAAACGTGCATCTGTAATGTTAAGCAGAGGTGCATAGACTTGACAGTTACTACAGACGGATATGAGCCATACTCACACTCCAGTGTAATAATCACTGCTGACTGTTGCCGAGATCTGCATACGACCAGTCAAAGGTGCTGCACTAACATTGTTTCCAATGCCCGTGTAATACCCAGCAATACAATAACCGGTCACTACACATGTATAACCCACGATCACTACAGCACACAGTATGTGCACTATCACAGAGCCATAGCAGATGTACATACATCCAAGGTGCTCACGTACAGACAATGCAGCAGAGTCAAGAGTGATAATCCCAAAATACATATCTATATACAATATACATTTTATATATATATATATATATATATATATATATATATATATATATATATATATATATATATATATATATATATATATGTAGATATATATATATGTAGATAGATACATACACACACACATACACACACACACACACACACACACACACACACACACACACACACACGTGGCAGAGTTGGGAGCAGAACATAAATGTAAGCTCTGTACCACAGGACAGCATTACGCAGTTACAAAATGCGCTACCGTGATCCGTGGATCACATGATTCACACAGGCACACGTCTAGCCTGCAGACAGCAGGATCAAAGGCAAAGACGCCGCACGGATGTTATGGAGAGTGAATACTGTAAAAGCAATGTACTGTTGTCATGCAGCTGAAAACACACACACACACACACTTGGCAGGGCTGGGAGTCGAACATACACCTAACTACCCTAACACAGTACAGCATGACGCATTTACAGAATGCGCTACTGAGATTACTAAGCACAGCAGTCCCAGAAGCAGACATCTAGGTGCGTGTCATCATCCACAAAGGCAAAGACGTCGGTAGGAAACTGCTGTGGCATGCGGCATCTAAAAGCAAGACTGCATCCCCAGGTGGACGGGAGCATGCGCGCAAACACACACACACACACACACACACACACACTTGGCAGGGCTGGGAGTCGAACATACACCTAACTACCCTAACACACTACAGCATGACACATTTACAGAATGCGCTACAGAGATTACTAAGCACAGCAGTCCCAGAGGCAGACATCTAGGTGCGTGTCATCATCTGCAAAGGCAAAGATGTCAGTGGAAATCTGCTGTGGTGTGCGGCGTCTAAAAGCAAGACTGCAACCCCAGGTGGATGGGAGCAAGCATGCAAAACAGACACACACACACACACACACACACACACACACACACACACACACACACACACACACTTGGCAGGGCTGGGAGTCGAACATACACCTAACTACCCTAACACACTACAGGATGACGCATTAACAGAACGTGCTACTGACATTACTAAGCACAGCAGTCCCAGAGACAGACATCTAGGTGCTTGTCATCATCCGCAAAGGCAAAGACATCGGTAGCAAACTGCTGTGGTGTGCGGCATCTAAAAGCAAGACTGAGTCCCCAGGCAGACGGGAGCATGCGCTCAAACACACACACACACTTGGCAGGGCTGGGAGTCGAACATACACCTAACTACCCTAACACACTACAGCATGAAGCATTTACAGAACGCGCTACCAAGATTAATGAACACAGCACTCCCAGAGGCATCCTTCTAGGTGGGTGACATCATCCGCAAAGGCAAAGACGCCGATAGGGAATGTATGTGGTGTGAGGCATCTAAAAGCATTACTGTGTCCCCAGGCAGCTGGAAACACACACACACACACACACACACACACACACACACACACACACACACACACTTGACAGGGCTGGGAGTCAAACATACACCTAACTACCTTATGACACTACAGCATTACGCATTTACAGAACGCGCTACCGAGATTACTGAGCACAGCACTCCCTGAGGCATACTTCTAGGTGGGTGACATCATCCGCAAAGACAAGGATGCTGATAGGGAATGTATAGAGAGTGAGCAGTCTGAAAGCATATTACTGTCCCAAGGTAGATGTAGACAAACACACGGCAGTGTTGTGATCGGGGCAACCAAATATCTACGGAGAACTACAACAACATTACATAGATACGGGACATGCCACAGACAGTACACCCTTCAAGACAGCAACCAGTGTGTTCAATGTAGGCATCCTTCGTGACATTGAAAATGGACATATGTTGCCTGAATGACAACCATCACTATACAGGATGTCAATGGCCATGCCCACATGCTTAGTATCACACGTCTGTTTGGAATGTACTGTGTGTCCATCTACACAAAGGCATACTGGGCATGCTCACACAGCAGTTGGAAAGGGCTGTCTTGCATGCACACGGATTCTAAACATGGAAGGGCGCAGTTTGGAATGTACTGTGTGTCCATCTACACAATGGCATACTGGGCATACTCACACACTTAGCAGTTGCAAAGGGCCGTCTTGCATGCATGCACATGGATTCTAAACATGGAAGGGCGCAGTTTGGAATGTACTATATGTCCATCTACACAATAGCATACTGGGCATGCTCACACACTTAGCAGTTGCAAAGGGCCATCTTGCATGCATGCACACAGATTCTAAACATGGAAGGGCACAGTTTGGAATGTACTGTGTGTCCATCTACACAACGGCGTACTGGGCATGCTCACACACTTAGCAGTTGCAAAGGGCCGTCTTGCATGCACATGCATTCTAAACATGGAAGGGCACAGTATGGTATTACTGTCCCCACGTACATGAAGTCCACTCACATGTATTGACCAGTACACACTCAGGAGCTATCACAGATGTCTCAGGTGCATATCACAGAGGTACACACCACAATCTACAATGTAGCCCTCCGACATCACCATGTCATTGGACCAGCAATACACAGCCATACATTAACACAACACTGTGTGACTCATGACCAGTGGACTGTACATAGGTCTTCAGCAACTGTGCAGACTACATATGTACCGACAGGGTTCCATCATGTGTTATGCATTGCAATGATACCACTGTACATAACCAGGTCGGCTCTACACATGCCAGGGGCCCTGGGTCTTACACAGCTGTGACAGATGACTGTCGCTGTACACCAATGAACACACATGTTTGGCTATGTCATACATGTAATTGCAGTGGATATGTGCATGGACCACACACACAACACATATGTACATAGCATAGCTTTTGCTGTCCTCCGTGCAGACAAGTGGCTACAGCAATCATACACGCCAAATGGATGGTGGGTCCATGGCTGTTGAATGCTAACAGTACATGAGGCAGCAATGTTGACCGAGGACACATTCCCTCTGTACTAGTTACCCATGGCACCCATCATATCATACAACAGTCCATGTGTTATCTATGTCAACACACATGTCCACCAATTGCAATGCATACAAACATGGCTACATGACAGGCATGTAGGACCAACACACATGTACAATCTGTAGTGTGCAGGCAGCTACCATGCACATGCAGTAGCTGATGTAAGTAACTCATCTGTGCCTAACTACAACTTGCAGTTGCGATGCAGCCCCATCATTGACACCTGTATATGGTGACATACTGACAGTACGGTAGGATGTACAGCAGGTATGGATGGATGTGTGTACATAAAGTGGTGATCCACCTGTGTAGATGGATGTTTGCCAGGGACGGCTCACAGGTGTGTCACACACCATCCTGCCATTACATGTGCAAACAGTACGCTATGTTACCATTACTTGACGGTGGAGACATAAAACCTACACAGCAGTCAGGTGTTACCGACACTATGTCACTTGACACCTGTAACACTTACATCCTCCCATGTGCATATAGCAACACAATTGCCAAAGGTAGCGTTGGTACACATAATGCGGCCAATACTGCTGCATGTCTGTCAGACGTATCATCATATAGCAGGTGTATCATTCACAGTACTGCCATGTGTGTTTGCTTGTGTGACCATATATGCCACATATGGTGGGGAATACATCCCAATTGTTATACACCCCTGTACACTGTTGTAGAGATCTGTACATACTGCAGTGTGGAAAGCATGATGTAGGCAGGTGTGGTGTGTGTATCACACACATCAGCTATCCATATGTGTATGACATTTGTGGTCTCCACAGTGTGTGTGTATATAGGTATGTATGGCTGTCTGATGCATGGAGTGAGGGTGTATGCTACCATACAGAGCACAAAGGATCCCTAACCCCTCATGGTGATGCAGTCCACTACCCTGTTGATGCCATCGGTGTCAGCCGCACTGGCTACCTGTACATGTTCTTTCTCTGTGTCGCATTGTGTGGGTTCACAGTACTGTGACAGTGATGACCACATAGGCAAGGGTCCTCACCTCAATACTATGGGGTGTGCGTTATAGTGTTGTTGACCCCGTGAGTGTGAGCATGTTCCTGTAATGTGACAGGGTATTACTGCCACACAGTGAGGCCTCATGCTATCAAGTGGCCTCTAACATTATCATTGGCCAGACCGCTGTGTACAACCCCTGCATCATGTTAACATATCTGTGATGTGACCTGGTATGGATGTCACGTCTCTAGCCACTGTAGCCTATTAAACTGCCCCCATGCTTCTGGATCAGTATATGTGTGGACATCTGTGTTATGTTAGACTTTCCAACAGTCAGGCTGACGCTACGTATAGCATGCTGATATTGCCATATGTGCCTGTGAGTACTCCACAGTTACACATGGGAGACTGCAAACAGTGCTACCTGTAGGCACATGCAAGTAGACCATAAGGAGGGAACCAGGCCATCATTACCAACATGCTGTTACTGTTGTTACCGAGACATATACTGTGAACATATAACAATGCATGCTAAACCTGTACTATATGGTACGTCTGGTGCGTGTCAACAGTACACAACTAATGTAATATACATGTCTCTCACTGTTCACACACAACTAATGTAATATACACTTCTCTCACTATTCTTACATAACTAATGTAATATACACTTCTCACTATTCTGTACACCCTGTGCATCAGACCATTTGAGCATGTCCCTGCACCAATGGTGTGGATGACAGGGATGCGGCACAGACTTCATCATATTCACAGGATGATAATGTTTGCCAGGGGCATAGGCTGCACCAATGGATGACATCTTGTGTGTGGGTAAGGGTCAGTGATATGATTGGATATGTCTGTTCAGTATGCATGTGGGTGTTGTGGTGCCCTACAGATGTCTTTGCTGTGTGCGTGTATGTGTGCACACAGTTCTGCCTTTTGTGAGGCCTACACGGGGTATTATTGAAAGCTCCAGATTGTACAGACCAGGTTGTACAGCTCACTGTGTCTGGCCACGGCCACGTGACCTGTGCCTGCCAGGGGTTGCATGAGCACTATCAGGCAGAGGTACAGCTTGGCTACTGTCCGACGACACATGTCTACTGGAACCGTGTCCCTGCTGGGAACATCCAGGGCCACGTCCACGTGGCCTGCTGTGTCCTGGTGTGGACAGCGCAGCACCAGCTGCACTGGTAGTGCTACCAGCACTATGGGAACAGGCATGTGAGGTGGCACGCTCACGTTGACCTTTACTAGGTGGTGTAGCTGGCCTACATCCACGTGGCCTAGGCCTCACTCCTACCAGATGTTCCAGCACAGACAGCTCATGCTCGTGAATTACCATGTCACAGTCAAGGATTCCGACCATGTCACCCAATCACCTGTCCAGAACATCAGCAATCTGCTGTTGAGCATTTGCCAATGCCTAGATGTTGTCATTTAGGATACGGATAGCAGCCCTCTGCAGCCTCTGCCCTTCTCTGTTCTGCTGTTCAGCATGTGGCTGTGCTGCCATTACAGTCTGGAACATGCGTCTGGTGATTCCAGCTGCTGCGCTCTGTCCTGCAGGTGCATGTCTACCAGAGGTCCTCCTACGAGCAGCACCAGCCACATGTCTGTGTGGCACATCTGCAGTCATTACACTGACACCATTGTGTGTAGACACACCTTCTGTAGCCACCACACGTTCCTGTTCCGCGATAACAGATGCTGACTGTCCTTCCTCTATGGCCACTGGTGATGCGGTATGTGTTGGCAGCAGAACTGTGTGCGAAGAAGAGGGGGACATAGCTGGGACGCCAACCATTGGCACAGATTCAGCCTCTAACAACCCTGCCTGTACCCCATACATATGTTCATCACTGCTAGTATCTGTGGGAACACTAACATCAGATGGACCTCAGGAGGGTAACACATCTACATCACCTGTGAATGCAAAGAAAGACTCTAAATTAAAATAGACACACACACACACACACACACACACACACACACACACACACACACACACACACACATACACACACACACACACACACACACACAGACCCACACACACACACACACACACACACACACACACACACACACACACACACACACACACACACACACAGACACACACACACAGACACACACACACACACACGCACACAGACAGAGACACACACACACAGACACACACACACAGACACGCACACAGACAGACACACACACACACAGACACACACACACAGACACACACACACACACACACACACACACACACACACACACACACACACACACACACACACACACACACACAGGCACACACACACAGACACACCATGCATGTAATTTGACAGATGACATACAGCATGCCTGTGATACAGCAGAGGGCATGCAGCTCAGACATTAATAGTGTTAGTAAGCATACCTCCCTGGGGTGCACACTACAGCAAGCAGGTGTCATATCAGTAGCCATGCAGTTCACACAATCATGGTAGTATGCATGCATCCCCGTGATACACCATGTGGACCAGAACAAGATAACAGTACACATGGCTGACGTGACCTTGACATGTAATCTGCTGACGTGTGCATTAACATGCATACATGTCTGACACAATGGTGTCCTGACACATGTACAGCATTGTAATGGGAATCACATTGCGGTGTTGTCTGTATGCCCTACAGATAGAATGCATGTTTAGCAAATGTGCATGAGCATGGAAGGGTAGTGTGAGCCATCTATATTGCTATACAGTGTGAAGTACAGACACTGTGCCATTGCATGGCATCATGAGGCATCTATATTGCTGTACAATGCATAATATGTACACATTGCATAGCCATAACTGCATGCATACCCATGACATAACTGTGGATTGCGACCCATGATGCTGAGGTTTATACACACCAAACCATGCTGTGTCAAGTGACAGGTCACTGGAGGACCTACAGATGACACCCCTGCACAACAACTACAGGGTCTTAGCTGCCTGGCAACCATGTCCACACATAGTGGACATGTCAATTCACCATTTCCCACATGACATTGATGTACCACACACACGAGGTGCACAGCTAATGGTGATGTTCTACAGCAGCAAGGGAAATGTACAGTATCTGTGGCCTGATGTGGTGTCAATGTCTGTGGAAGCTGTACAGGTGACTATTGTCATGCTATGACACAGTTGTGATGTTCAACAGATCTTATATGGTAGACTTCAGTGACACCTCCACTAGCTGTGCACAGGCTTTTAGGATGTCCAGTGTACCACATCAACTGTATAATCAGTCAACAAAAGCTATAATTGGACCATGTGTGGACACTGTGCAACAGGGTGTATAAACATAACATCTACTGTGTGGCTACGTGTCTCTGGCCATCCCCCATGGCCACGTGTGCACATGTGTTGGCCAAATGTGTGTGATGGCCATCTATCTCACATGTCTGTGTTGTCCCATATGACATACACCCATAGATGTCAGATATGTCACCATCCACAGGGCTATGCAGACAATGGGTTGTATGTTTGGTATGTGGGGTATGGGTCATGGGATAGTGTGACAATATTGCAGCCAGAACACTATGTGTCTGGGACATGTCAGATGGCACATCACAATGTGTGCACCCAGTGCAGGGGCATATAACACAATGGTGACAACTGTTGGCTGCCCATATCACAGCTCACTGTGTGGTACTGTTTGCATACCACACATGTTGTTCCAATGCATACTACATATGCCTCCATTGTAGAACACCTCCACCATTGTAAGCACAGCTGACCACACATGTAGCAATGACAACTACTGTGGTTTCAAGTCGGTGTATCATTTTGTTTGTATATATTGCACATGGGTGGCCTTTGTGAATGATGAGTGATGCGACCTGTATATCGTGACTGGAAGGAACATCAAGTGTGCAACTGTTACCTGGCCACATGGCAAATAGATCTATGCTTTAACATGCCTGACACTGATGACAGTCTCACCTGCAATAGACTCATGTCTGTGCGGCACACCAGAGGTACCTGTATAGGGGTGACACAGCAGTATGAACATTATCCATGACTGTATAACAACCACAGGGTGTACTGTGCATGTTAACACATTCGCCTGTATAATAGCATATAGTATGCACATGTGTGCATACACAGGGTAGCATACTGTAGTATGCAGCATGGGTGTCCACATACCTTGCATATGTTGTTACTTTACATAATGTACAGTGACACATGCAACTAAATGGGATATAATAGCCATATGTGCAGTACTGACTTACCAGGCAACTCCAGGCTCATTGGTTGGGAGACACCCACCTCCACGATGGCAGCCAGTGTGTGTGGATGCTGTTCTGAGGGTGTCCCCAGACTGGCCAATAGCTCCTCAGTGTGTGCGAGTGGGGGCTGGGTTGGTGGCCCACCACCTGTCCCAACTTGTTCCCTGGCGATTGCAGTGGCACGCTGTTTTGCATGTTGTATTAAGTCCGTGCAGTGTCTGCGCACCTGCTGGTATGTGCGGTTATGGCCACCCACATCATTCACCCTCCTGTGTAGATCCTGCCACAGGTCATTCCACTGCTGGGTATGCTGTGGCACATGGCTGAACAACACCTCGTAGTTCTCATGGAGGTACGGGATGAGGACATCATCCTCCTGGCGGTTGTACCCTGGAAGGCGTGTATGAGGCATTATCTGTAAGACATAATGATGGTGACAGGTCACAGTTTCAGAGATGTACAGAGATACTGCTGCACATACATTTCTATGACATCTAGTACATCTGCACAGTAATCTTTGCAAATCATCATGACACTGATATGACTGACGTGTTTGTGTCACACACATGTAACACCCATTATGCTTTGGATATCATCACCATATATGTGTTTCACCTCATTACAGTGTTCATACTCCATGTGAATGCTGTCTTGATGTTGGCATGTCTATTTGCCTGCACTGGTGTTCTTACCTATCTGCACATGCCTGGATGTGTCCACGGTAATGCTGTTGACCTTGATGCTGTGTATATGTCACATATCAACACAGACACAGCCTTAATGGACTTGAACAGTGACAATGCACACATACACATGGACACCTGTACATGCATGTGTTTTGCCATATACATCTACACAGCACTGTACAGCTGTTCAACATCCTGCCACGGATCGCCTGTGTTGCACATGTGATAGACATGGGACAATGGCTAGTCGGATGTCATTCGCAGGGATGGTTATCAACCATAGCATGTACGGGCAAGGTTTCCTAGCTGTAACAGACAGACAGTATGCCACTGCAAGGTGCATCAGTGCCACATTACTGATCCGGACAGTTGATACTACATCTAGCATGTAGCCATCACACCATGTATGACTGGGATGACATGTGCAGCTTTGATGGACAGGGTTGCATGGTTTGGCAGGAGTATGTCACATGTATGGCACAGGGATCTGTCCAGCATGTGGCGATCCTAGTATTAGGACGGTGGCTGTCCATGACATATGTCTTACAGATCAGGATATGGACATGTAGCATGTCCATCATCATGGTGTAGCAAATGTCTTTATGCAAGGTAGACAGCATGCTGCATAGTGGAGGTGAGGATTGTGAAGGCTGGTATCGCCCATCCACTCATGGTTATTACCTCTTAAAGGTGATATGTGATCCAATATTGGTCACCCCAGTGCTGTATATAACTGTTCAATGATCTCCGTGCTCATGGATGGCACCCTGTCATGACATGGGTACCTCGTATGACTACCCAAGGGGCCTGGAGACGTCACCAAGGCAGGGAGGTGTACTGCACAGCACCATCCATTACACAGTGTCCATAATGTTGACCACAGCCTAGGTGGTAGTTAATGGGTACAGGGATGTTCACCTAGCAGTGACAATGCTGATATCATCCATCAGAATGTGCACATATGTCACACACCTCACCCACACAGCCCATTCTGTATGTTGTTCACAACACTGACACAGCTATTCCTCACAGGTCATGGCCATTCACATCCTTACATACACAGATGCCTAACATTTGTCTGTGTGGTATGGGCTACAATGAGGGTGGAGTACAACACATTAACCATGTTCTACTGTAGCTGGCACTGGTGTGATATGCACATGTCACTCTGGCACCTTTTGTAGTTGTGAGTCTGTCAAGAGGCCACTGGTAGAACACTCCTGTGATATACAAAGGTATTTGTAATCAAACATCCGTACTGTCTTGTACATCTGTACTGCTAACATCTACAGTGATAATGGTTCATGGACATGCACACTATACTCAGCAGGGTTATAGTGCGGTGCCACCCATTATGACTGTCTTCACCACTTGTGGGTTGATATTATCCAACACCGTATCTGTATTGTATGGTCATGCTAGGCACTTGTTCAGAACTTGTGAGCATGTCATGAGCTACTGATTAATAGAGCACCCATTCCACACCATTCCCACAGGTACACTGGCTGTCCTAAAATGTCCAGCTTGCTTATGGTACAACAGCTGTTGTACACACATAATGCACATATCCTGTGAGACATGGTTGTATATACAGGCATGTCCAACTGTCATGTACCAGTGGTATTGCCTGTCTATATGATGGATATGTCGTACATGTGGCAATAGAGCAATTGTCTCATGTACACATTCATTGCTCACCTCCCAACATACGACACTACAGCCTGTGGGGGATGCACTTATGCAGCCGTGCTGGGGGTAATGGTGTCACCAACCCTGACTGCACCTGACAGTCATGTGGGGATGTGTAACATTTGCAACACACCGCACTCATCACATAGTCTCACATGATCTCCACCACAGGCCACACATATGAGGACAACTCGAGCAGTACCTCTCCATACTCTGTGTAGGCACCAGAGGCAGCCCCCATCATGGAACACAACATCAACAACTTATAGCCCACAGACTCATGTGTGCCCATCACATACAGCCAATAGGGTGTTATAACATACACAACAATCCAGTCATAGGTGACTCTATAGGCAGTCACACTGCAGTTCCACATAGCAGGCTACACAAGGCGATAGTTGCTTACATCTTCTGTCGGGTAACTGGTTCTGCAACATAACCTATGCACCCATGCCACACCTCACCAGGTACGATGTGACTGTCATTCTCCATGTTAGTGTGACTGCCCTGAGATGCCACTTCACAGACTACGTGTGCAGGGACATGCAATAGCTCACCAGTCTTGTAGCCCTGAAGGTGTGTGCCTAGCCCTGGGGACCATTATGCATTAATCTGGACCCGATACCACTGTACAACATCTGACTGTGTCACTTCAACAGTTGCCTATGCTTCTGCTGTCATTCCACAGGCATCTGGTATCTGTCCTCTTTGACTGACTTGGTCAAACACAATGCTTTGGCACAGATGACCTGCACCTGTCAGCCCGGGGAGTACAGATCACATGTAAGACTCTTGCTGCTTCTATACTGCCTGTCTTGCACAGTTTCCAATAACAGTCATGGGCAGAACAGGAACTGGCAAGCAAGACATGGGGTCATGTGACACAATGCTTGCATCTTCCTCTGTGATGCACGCAGGCAAGGCACACCTTATAATGCACCACTCCAATATCTCTGCAGTGACTGGGACCTGCCTCTATGCTCTGCAGAGCACACCTGCAATGACAGGTTATAGACAGACCATACCTTTCAGGCACATACCTGGACCGGCACACCCACAGCTGAGGTGTTCCCATATCCCACTATGTTGTACGCACATCCTGGCTAGTTACTTAGCACAATGCATCAGAGGTGCTCCACGTGCAACAAACTGTGTCCGGAACCACTATACACATTGTAACAAGCTACAGATTCAACAACATACCCCACGGTTACCAGACCTCATTTGTTGGTGTACTGGACAGTAGGGCTCAGACAGCTACAACTGATGTGTGACTGACACTACCCCACACTTAACTGGGATAGCCACTCATGTACCGACACATCCATGAGTCATAACCCCCACTCGGCCGGATCAACCCATACACACCACCTCCAAGACCAACATTAACCTTGACATGAACACTACCAATGTGTGACTGGTGTTCCACACCTGGGGTTATCCCCTCATTGGTGGATTCCGAGCATATGCTAATCAACTTTGTTAGCCACATCCTGGCACCACACCCTTCATGGCATACACAGTACAAGAGTACTACAACACCTAATACAGACATCTTATGACAGAGGTTTTTAACGTCATGACACCTGTGCAGATGGACAATGTACATACAAATGCTGAAATATACCCCAGTTCACTTCATTAGCATGTACACAACTGCATGGATCATGCTATTCCACACAGAGCCATGATGGTACACACCAGATAACAGACGCCACTCTGGTGGTCAAGTTCCATGGACATAATGTACAACAATAGGTGGAGGCTGTTGCACAGTGGTGTACAATCCCATGGGTGGGGTAGCTCACTGGTCAGCCTCGGTAGGGCCACGGGATCCCTCATCACATACTCCAAGACTAGCTACGTAAACATTACTGCGACACATTCGGGGTGTACCACAAGGCATTATGGTGGTATGTCAGTAGTCGATGGCAACACCCACATCTGCTCTCACATACAACAGTCACTCAGGAACATTACTGACCCAGGTGATGTTGGCAACATGCTGGCAGATGGATTCAATGCTAACATTACACTCTCTCACTCACTACAGGGCCACGATCCATGAAGGAACATTGCGGTGTCCCTGCGGTCACACCTACACAGTACTAACCTGCACTCTATATGTCCTGGGACACTGGCCCCATGTCACCTTCCAAAGTCCCAGGCTGTGATGTCCACAAACCTCTGAACGACATATCTCCCCACTAGGCCACCATATTCAGTAATAGCCTTGTATCAGACATTGTGGCCCCTGAATGGCACACAGCAACATTTATCACACTCCACACAGGTGGCACCACAATGCACGAGTGGGACTATAGTCCTATACACCTGACTGGACTGTTCTGCACGGCTATGGGGCACATCATCAAGGACATCATTCACAGAGACATTGTTGGGCTCCGGTCCTTTGATGCCACCTGGGTTGGACTTGTTAGGGCCAGAGCATGGCCCCTACACCTGGTGGACTCCTTTCATACAGTTACCAGGGTAGTTGATGATGGTAGTCCACACATCCTACATTGTCCTCTCAATGCCTTTCAGCACCGTTCTTCATTCTGGTATTGACAACATACACATCCACCTGCACATCGTACCCTATGTCTCAGGATGTTATGCAACATGGCTCATGGACAGGACACACACAATGAGGATAGCATACCATAGTACCTACTGCATTTTAGTTACATTTGGCATACCACAGTCCTCAGTCATTGGGCCCCTCATGTTCAGTATATGATTCCCTGAGGTACAGGCTAGCACAGAGGGACTTTCCCTGCCTAGCTTTACAAACCCCTGCATACAAAGCGCCATGATTGATCCACCAGCTGATACTGACTCCATTCATATGGGTGTCACTGTGACAGATACCTGATATGAATATCATGGCCTCAAGCTGCATGACACAAGGTGCATAAACATCACATTTGCATTACACCATTCACCGACTGACTATCACATAGGTGGTAGTCCCCTACATACATGTCACATTGTACATGTTTGTAGTACACACATATGTCGCACCCACTCCTGTGGTTACCGTATTGCCACTGTGGCGTGGATATCCTTCTATGTGGCCACACTTATCTGTACTGGGTGTGTAGCTGGTACATAGGCACCCATTGTACCTCTGAACTCAAGACTTCTACACACATTCAAGGGTACACCACCCCATTTTGGGTGTACCTTACACAACAGCTACAGCTTTACATACCACACCATTCACACACCATGACATTTATGGAGCTCTGACAGTTAATGTATGCGGCTGAACTACGGACACCACATCTGTACACATTTGCATACTACATACTCATGGGTGATGTCTGCTGTACAGACAGGCCCATGTCCACAACAACATTAATGGATATACTCCACTTACGTGACATAAACAAAAGCCACTGTGAGCAACATGCTCATGGATATGTACACACACGCAACAATGAGTGGGATGTGCTTGAGGGTTACATTCCCAAACCAGACACTCACCATGCTTTGGAACATGAGTCCTATGTACATCACGCAGGGACACTCAGTAGCACTGTTCATGTGATACTTCCCTTGGTGGTTGGGAGACACATGTACACCAGGGATCACTGCAGTGGCTGTACTGTGCAGAGGTGCAGGTAACACATGGCTCTGCTGTTCACAGGACACTACCCTAGAGAGGTGCCACTGGTATGAACACTGTAGTTTTGCTTACACATAGACTTGCCAGACTGCATAGTTCCCCACTATGAACCTGTGAAGCTATTACATGTCCTTTGTGCATGGTTACTTGGTAGCCCTTCAATTTAAATTAGCTATCATGCTATTGCAATGTCCCGTGCCTACAAGCCATATGTATCCTGTTATTGTACATGCCAATAGACGATACCTTTGGTATGCATGATATACTTGTTATGCTGTGTAGAATATCTGACATATCTACCTACAATACTATACATTACACATATTTCACATAGTATCCCATAATGCAAAGCATACTTGCACAGTGGGACCACCTTAGACATGTCATTGTTGTTATATGTCCATACACATGCCTACTGTGACAGTATATCAACATATACTATCCCCTGCTATGGCACGTACTTGTTGGACATACCCTACCACTGATGGCGGGTTGTATGGAATTGTTCTGTTTAAAGCCCTCATGTAGCATCCCTTGTGGTGTCTGTGATGTGTACCTTGTGGCCCACTGCTGGATGCACAGTTTCTACATGCATTAGTATGCTCAGCTAGACATCACTACATAAATACCTTTTCCCACTTTATGCATTGCGGACACTTTTAATTAATGCAAACCAGGCTATACATACAGTAAATAATTAGTAAAAAACATGCTATACATAAACGTACATATCGAGTGTTCTACATACCTTGTTATCATTATGGACTTTTGGCTCTATCTCTCTCACACTGCTTAAACAGGTATTTTGTATGAGCATACGGTTTGAATGTCTGGCAAGTCATCCTTATATACGTTGATACCTGTAACCTGTGGTTTCCTCCCACCAATTGGTGTTCCTAAGTGACTAATTACTTGCATATCAGCTGTGCAGCTACTCCATTCACCAATTACACGGCAACAGTGGGGTATAATTGAATTCTCCACTTGGACGTTGCCCATTTGCCCTACCTTCGGGGAGACGGCCTGTATTGTGTTTTGTTATGTGCAATTGCAACTGCTATGCATAGAGACAATTATACTTTAGATTCATGCCCTCCGTGGATTGTGTGTGACAGCTAGAGTATGTGGTTCAACATGTGGGTGTACCTGTCATCCCAACGTCTGATAATGGACTATTGCGAACAAAACCTGTAACATCGCCGTTTGTTCCATTATATAACGGCTGCAATTTTGCATGGTGCCTTTAATTGTGTCTCTCACAAGGTATGTTGATGGTTCTACAGATGTAATTGACTGACTGGATGTTTGTGCTGTTATTACAGTCTGTATTGCTATAGTTTTTAGTGTGGGGGATGTCGGTGGGTGTACGTAGCATATACAGGTTTGTGGGGCTTGCATTTCTACATATTCCATATATATATGTATGTGGGCTCCGTCCCTAATTAAAGAGCTATCAGTTATTAGACTTATGTTATGGGATTATACATTGGGCCATTGTTAATTGGTTTCTATGTAGTATGCAGGTGAGGCTGATACTTCCATACCTCTGGAACTGCAGCGATATGTAAAGGGATATGTCTAAATGACAGCTATCCCATGTATTTCTGTCCCAGATATTTGCAGTCATTGCGGTTGTGTTGGTAACAGAACCTCTTTGCCATGGGTTGCCACCTTTTCATATGGCCATTGTTGGACACTTGTGGGACGCCATAGCCATGGTCAGTACGCAGGTTAGAACATACTTTTATCCTCAATACATACCTATTGTGGGACTTTGGCTACTGATCATATTGCATGTAACATTTACGTTTCTTACATACAGGCATAACAATTTAATGCAACTATTACATTATATATGGGACATATTAATGTCCTACAATCCCAGACATTTGCCCTATGTAATGTTTTATGTCAGGACACACCTGCCCAGGGAGGGGCTGTCCCTCCTAATGTGGGACAGGTGGTAACCATATGCCTACAGCTAGCTATACCCACACCTACCGTAATGATCTACCACTGAGTTGGCACTAACAGACACATGATGCAGACACACACACACACACACACACACACACACACACACACACACACACACACACACACATTACAGTCACACGGAGACGCACACGGCACCCTCAACAGACACATACACAGACTACGGCACTCACAAACATAGTTGAACACAGTAACTACGTGGACCGCAACACCGGCAACAGTAACTAAATGTCCCTTCATATCATCATACTATTACTTGCAGTTGTACTGTTCTGGTACTGTGTTCTTTCGGTCTTTCAGCCTAGTGGTAACACATGTCTGTATGTTACACATTCCATAGTTGGCGGTATCCTATTTATTTGTACCTCCAAGGTGTTATGAAGGTCGTTGACCTATCTATATATATTTGCAGATATCGCTGAATCTGTATATATCAACATATATCACTCTATCGCCCTTTCTATCTGTATTATATATATATATATGTATGTATATATCTTCTATATACAGAAAACCAACCTTCTCTAATACATATCTCCACTTTAGTAGTGCCCATCCTTTTTCACAGAAGAAGGGCATTGTTAAAGGCCAATTCATCAGGGCCTCAAGAATGTGTAACACTGATGAAAAATTTTTTGTTGAAGCTCAAATGCTAACAAAACTCTTCTCTGAGAGAGGTTACCCATTGACATTAATAGAGAAAATGTATCAAGAAGTTTTAGAAGGAAGAACAGGCATATACAGTCCACTGCTAGGCACAGTGTTAGAACCACCAGACTTACCAAACCCCATACTTGAAGCTAAAACGAATTCCCCAGCTTTTCAAACTATTTTTAGTTGTACTTTTAATAATGAAACTGATCAATTAAAGAAAATGGTTAACAAATACTGGCCCATTTTGACCACAAATGATGATACAAAAAAATGGGTGCCAGAAAGACCGATGTTTGTAAATGCAAGGAATGCCAATTTGAAAAATATGTTTGAAAATCAACCACCAACACAATCTGGTAATAAGGGTGGTAGGATTGGTACATACAAATGCAATGGTTGCAAACAATGTTCTTATATTGTTGAAAGTAATGCCTACTATATTAAATCAAGAAAATTTACTTTAAAACCAACATGTTATTACAACTGTGGGTCAAAAGGCATAATTTATTTAGGAATTTGTCAGAAATGTGAGAGTTTTTACGTAGGCAAATCTGAAAGAGCATTACGTAAAAGAATTTACGAGCATATGTATGACATTCGGAAAAAGAAAGAAACGAATGCTTTTGTTAAACATCTTACCAATTGCCCCAACATGACATTAAAATTTTTAGTTATTGAGCAGGTTCCCCTTAATCCTAGAGGGGGAGACTGGGAAGCTACTATTGAATTTAAAGAATTGAATTGGCAACTTAGACTAAATGCATCAAAAACCCCAGGACTTAATGAAGCTATTAGTATTTCAAGCCTCCTCAAATTAAGAAGGGCAAAATTATAACTAAAAAATTATAACATTTTAAACAATTATTGATTGAGTTTTGATAAGTAATAACTATGTATAATTTAATATTCCAAAATTTTTTAGTTAAAATAAAGGGATGTAAGAGTATTTTTGTATTTTAACTGATATATTGATTTCATAGAAGAAGTTCAACTCAATTTTAACATAATAGTGTATGTTCATTAGGTGGGCCAAAGTTTTTTAACTAATATGCTAAATATATTTTAGGACAAAGATTTTTGTACTAATAACTTTTTATTAATTAAGATTATACTCTCACAATTAATTTGAATGTATTTATCATATTATATTGTATTATTTATTATTTTACTACTGACTCATTCCTAATTAATTTTAAATAAAACAACAATTTATTGACAACATATTCATATGGTAGATAACATCTATAGTTAACATCTTTAATGTTTATTGTAATTTCGAGTATAAGTACATTTTTAACATATTTATTAGGTAATTAATAGAGATTTAATACTTATTTATTTATTTATTACAAGTTTTAATTGATCTCTTAGTTCAAAGGTTGCTTACTGTTAAAATAACACCATAATACAGAAGCATTAACTAAAAACAATAGAATTGTCATCTGTCTTCCCAGCAAGATGAATTATAAATTGTCCGATTTAATAAGAATTATTAATTTAAAGCTTTAATTCATTTCTATCAAGATTCGGTTCAATATACCAATACTTAAAAATATTTTAAATTCTTTTTATGGTAATAGCAGGCACGAATAAACACTTGGAGGTTTTGCGATCGTGTATACGGCAATACATACTACAACCGTAGAAAAGGTTGTACTCAATATATTAACAGAGTATTTATAATAATGGGAAATAACACAAAAAGAGTATAAAATAAAGACCAAGGTATCTTGACCTGTATAAAACTTAACAGTTATTTCCTCGGTTCAATTTTGTCCGCTGTGGATAACATGGCAGCGGAGGTGCCTTTACACAACAAAACTTTTTATAAAAACACAAGCATTTGTAGAAGAGCCTTAATAGTAACTAAAAGAATAGATGTTTAGTTTTTGCACATTTTTCCACATGTTATTAATGGTTCACAAGTATAAACAACAGTGAACAAAATTTAATATAATAAAAGTACTTCAAATAATTTTCCGATGAAAATGTATTGGAACTAAACACTTACAAATGGGATTCTCCTTTAAACAGAAATGAAGTTCTATTTAGCAAATGACTTAATTGGATTGTTACAACTGTTTTAATTGATTAATTGTTTTATTAACACTGTATTTAAGCACGCAAAGAAATGTTGGTAGTTTATCTTGAAAAAGCCCGTCATAGGAACGGGTGAAAGCGCTTGATTTATTCCTTGCTTTTCTTTGGATTTTAATATTAAGAAGTGTTTTACCTGCCGTGCATTTTTACCTGTTGGTTCACATTAAAGGTTTGTTCATTTTCAACGGAGAAGTATTTTTTCATTTTAAGACTTTTAAAGAAAAAGTTTATTGGGCTTTGGTGCTTCTGCAACTTTTTTCCTGTTGCTTATTGGGACCTAGTTCGTGTTTAGTGTTTGATATATATATATATATATATATATATATATATATATATATATATATATATATATATATAAATCTGACGGGGAAAGTGACAGGCAAGCTACACCTTTCATTGTGTACTTGTTGGTGTATACTGTTTTCTGGACTCCGCACGTTTGTGTCTGTACCTGTCACATTACACACCTGCCGTAGGTTAGGGTTACCAGCTGTCCCAATCTGCGAGGGACAGTCCCTCTTTGGGCAGTTGTGCCCTGCAAAATATTTGTAAACATGGCAAATGTCCTGAGATTTTAGAACATACTTAGTTTATGTAATAGTTGCATAAAACAGTTATTCTGTACCTGAACCACCTGTATGTTCTAGAAAAGAATAAGTAAGTAAACATTACAAGAATGAGCTTTTATCTAGGCAAAACAGTGAAGTTCTGAATTTCTTACTGGCCTGGTGTATGTGTCAGCCTGCAGACATCTGACGTATGTCCCACATTGGTCATTTGAAGAGGTGGCAACCCTGCCATAGGTACATCTTGGCTAGCAATAGTGTTAGGTGATTCTATACATGATTGCGTGTTCTACTCCTGGCAGTGGTCGTTTTACCCTTCAGAGCAGGTGCTATTAGTACAGGGGTGAATAATGCTGGTTTCACCTGTTCTGGACATCACTGACTGTGATCTGTGCGATATTCGGAGAAGCTTATCCCTGTTTCGTGCATATTCATATAGTCATATTTAAACGTCGCTTACCAGCAGTGGGCAATGCATATTCCTGCTAACGTGTGCTACACATATGATCTGATGACCTGCATCCGACATGCATTACTCGTGCCTTCGGGATTACGTTACATCCCTTGCAGGATGTGGACCGGGAACATGCATGACGGTCATTGCATTTAGCACATGACCATCTGGGATTTGTACACGTGTTATGTCATTTTGTACATGGAGTATACTACGGCTGTTACTCCATACTGCACTCACATGGGTAACTCAGTTAGTTTACATATTGATGAGTCCAGTTAATGGTATGTCCATGTGATGTTTACTGGATGTGCTCCGGCATTGGGTATGTATATCACAGTGAGCCACACATGATACTGTGCTACACCTTCAATCGACCGTAGGTGGAGCATGCTGGGGTGACGAATACCTGTCATGGGTACACCCCATGCCTTGACACAACATCCATGATTATATTATGTGGAGCCCCTCATTAATGCAGCAGGGACTCCGTGCTGAGTGTGTGCAGAACAGTGCTTACACACATGTGCTCCCACAATTGCCTCTGCTCCACTAAGCGACAGTTGGTTACTCAATGTTGTGGTGACAGCGGACACTGTTTGCCCTGTTTGGTGTATGGCCTCTGACAATTGGCCGTGTACCTACCAATGTACCTGGGAACCTATACACACAACACCACTATATGCTGATAGGCGCATGTTCTGTTCAGGTGTTGACATTCCGTGTTCCAATAGCTGTTGTGTGTACAATGTTTGAGGGCTGCCTATGTAGGATTCACACAGTGGGCCACCTATACATTACAATTTACAGGTGGTCGTGTTTGTGTGCCATCCATTTTACTGTGTGTGCAGGTGGAGTGGTGTGTCAGTCCGTAGGGGCCTACACTGTCAGAGTATGTGCTATACGTTCCCTCTTTGCCAAGGCATAGGCATATTGGACATGCCTCCATCTGCCTACTGGGGCTGGCACAGTGTGTTAATGGTCTGAATCCCTCTGTGCCTGTGATGGCCTTGGCAATTGCGGTGGGCTATGAGGGCCTTCACCATTTTGTCCCTGCTGTAGCTGTTTCTGAAGGATCGTATTACGTAGCATGGCACATACTATGACGATGTGGGCACACCTGCCTGGAGAGTACTGCAAGGCTCCACCAGATGTGTCCAAGCACTGGAACCGTGATTCCAGCATCCCGAACACACGTTCTATGATGATTCTGGTTTGTGCGTGTGCCTCATTATGGTGTTCTTGCATGGGTGTGTGTGCATTTCTGATGGGAGTCATCATCCACGGCTCCAGTGCATAGCCAGCATCCCCCACAAGGTGGCCATGTGGGATGTCCCCCCTGACAAATACCTGATACAGCTGTGAGGCATGCCAGATATGAAAGTCATGGTACCTTCCAGGGCTGCCAGCACACACATCCATGACAATGCCCTGGGCATTGCACATGACCTGGCAGTTGATGGAGTGGAATCCCTTGCGGTTTATGTAGCGCCTACCATGCTCACCGGGTGGTGACTTGATTTGTATGTACGTGCAGTCTATTGCACCCAGTACCTCCAGGTAGTGTGCCACATGGTGGAAGTGACGCATACTGCTGGCCAACTCCTCCTGAGTTCAGGGGAAGTATATATGCTCATTGGCATGTGGTAACATGGCATCCAGGATCTGGTGTAGTACCCTGGATGCAGATGCCTGTGAGATCCCCATTATATCTCCAGTTGGCCTTTGAAAGGTACCTGTGACTAGTATTCGCAAGCTTACACATACCTTCATGTCCACTGGGATGGGTTCCCTTCTGTTGTTTCTGGTTCTCAGGCGTGGCAGGCACAGCTCCACTATTTGCTGTAAGATGTCCATGTCCACCCTGTAATGCTCTACTATCTCCAGATCTTGTAGCCCCTGGTAGGTTACCCTTGGTCTGAACACTCTTCTCCTCCTCCGGGGCCTGCGTTGGTTGTCGGCATCATCCTCCACAACACCGTCAATCTCTAACACATGCTGATGAATCACAGCTATGGCAGCTCCCAACATGTACATTTTAAAAGTTTTCCATGTGTTTACACCTATGGTGCAGTGTTTGGGAATACACAGGTGTGTGTAGGGTGCTTTCACACTTTATACTATTGTGCTGTGAACACCGATGATGTCATAGGGTGTGTATGTACGATCGTAGCTACAGGGTATCTTATGTGTTTTACTACCGGAACTACTATTGTGGTGCCTTTGGTGTTGAATTACATATGGCTGCTGTGGATTACCTCTTGACCTTCCCTTTACATTTCTGCACATTCCACCTTCCATTTTCTGGCATGCATCCAGCAGCCTGCTTTCATTTGTACTTTCCTAGACCTGGCGTATCTTGCATAATGTGTGCTATTGCCGGTCTACTGTCAGTTTGCTTTGCTCTGCTATGACAGATCTCCTATCTTTGCAATCCAATGCCTCCCCTCCTTTCTTTGCATTCCAATGCCTCCCCTATCCTGTTTTGCAGGTTTCTGCGAGCAGACTTGTCAGCTGCCGTCGATTGGCCACCGTGAGTTGATTGGTGTTGATTGCTCATTAGTACTCCAATTACCCTACTTCAGCATTTCCTTCTTTTCTTCCCCTGACCTTCCTGTTTGTGCTATTGTTCGCGGTGCATGCATCCACTTACTGGGTTTTGGGCATGTTTTCATCCCCGTACACATGCGCTTTTGGGCACCATGTGTGCTCTCAGCTAAACAATTCTATACCTTCCTCCCCACCCCTGTCCTTCAGCTTTGCTTAGCAACGGCCAGGCCAGATTTGCATTGCTCCAATGTGCTTACTGCTACGGTGGCACACCCCTCTGCTGATGTCATGTATCTCCTCTGAGCCACTCCTTGGTGTTATTGCACTGTGCCGTATGGTACAACCTTCATCCGGCGGGACATTTGCGATTCAGTATTATCTGCCTCATTTGCATGGCATTGACTATTAACTCATAGTTACCATGCCGAACACTGTCGCAGGCCCTTAGCAACCCTTGCACCTTGGTTGTGGTGTTCCATGCCTACCATTGTGTATTATGGTGTAAACCTGATTTGTATTACATTGCGATTTTTATGACATTTTTATATAATTTCTTTATGTTCCAGTTTGCGCACACATGCCCTGCGGTTGTACTGTGCGTTACTGTGGACATGACATTAAATGTTGTTTTTTAGGTGTTCTGCATCTTTTCTTATGCCATTGGTTGTGTATTTCGCCATTGGCATATGTTAACTTTGCAATACATGAGTCTGGTCCACTTCCATAGCTCCGATGTTCTCTTTGGGAAAATGTAAACCGTGTTTTTTGGTTTACATTTCCATGGGCTTACGCTACACCTGCACCACTTCATGAATCACTATCTGCCTTCATTTGCATGGTGAGACACTGCGCATGGGGTGATTAGCATACCTATGCCGAGGGCTGCGCAGTTCTGACGTACGCCGGTAGTGCACATGGTATTGGATCGTACCTGAATCGCTCGACGGCCAATACGCCTGCACCTGGCGCAAGCTTCATGAATCCCGGGGTATAAATATATATATATATATATATATATATATATATATATATATATATATATATATATATATTGGGCTATATAAAGTAGCTGAATACAACTTATGCAATGCCTACTCATTGAGCACAAGCCATCTAATAGTGCAGTAATTGACCATTCACACTGTCAAATTAAAATCATCATACATATAAACATACACACACATACACACACACACACACACACACACACACACACACACACACACACACACTAATAAGCAGGAGGTGCAGGGGAGCTTGCCCCTGCAAAAAACATGTTTTTGTTTATTTTTTAAGTTTTATTTCTCCAAGTGGCATGACTGTTGTTCAGTGCAGGAGCTGTTGCATGTTAATGTTTGCAATGTTGAAATTTTCTGATCAATATTGTGCATGTTGATGTTTGGTTTATTTCACTATAACAAGTAGATGAGTAGACCCATATATACATAATACATGCACACATACACAGTCACACTTTTGCTGTTGAGTCACACACAGGTATAGGCAGCTTGGAAGATTTTCAATTCATCTATTGTTAATTTTGTATAATGAGAGAGCGATACAAGTATATACAGTATAAAGAATTAGGAATATATAAAGTATATATAACTTTCAGGACTCATCTTTAGATCTTGGGGATGTCATTGTCCCCATTTACTCAGCCCTCACTAGTCTAATCAATAAAGGTAATGCCCCGTTTGGCATGTATCTGTCTAGACACATGCAACAACTGGAATGAATACAGAGTTATCTTACTAAAAGAATGCAAGACCTAAACAAAGTGTCATACATGGACAGCCTTGAAACCCTGTCACTATGCTCAGTATCCTACAGACTGTTAACAGATGACCTGTGTCTGGCATACAAGGCATCCCCTGATCCATTACTGTGGACTCTTACACGTATGTGTGTGTGTGTGTGTGTGTGTGTGTGTGTGTGTGTGTGTGTGTGTGTGTGTGTGTGTGTGTGTGCGTGTGTGTGTGTGTGTGTGTGCGCGTGGGTATGTGTAGTATGAGAGAGAGAAAGTGAAAGAGAGCTATATATATTATTTTTTATATGCACAAATATAGAAATCCATACTAGTTTGCATTGCCTAGTCTAATAAAGACAAATACATTCTACAAGCCCTCTTCATTCTGATGGTGCATTTTAAGTGATGAAACATCCAGCATGTAAGGTATGTCAAAATAAAGACTTTCTCTGTCTTTAATTAACCAGCCATATTTGAAGATTATATATCCTGTTGTTTTGCTACTGTGGTCTGAGATTTCTACTTTTAACCAAAATTATTAGACCTCCAATATATCAGGTGTCTATATTCTCCCCAAAGCTTGCATGCTTGGAATCTTGTTCATCAGACAATGTAGATTTACATGCAACAGTCAGAATTTGGTCAGGATGGCTCATTTTAAGAGGATATACTATGATTTCTGACCTTACTGTTGATGGGGCACATATATGGCCACTTCACATTGTCAGCTGCATAAAATGGGGTTTTAGAAGGGGTCATCCCCTAAAGAATCCCCATGCCCCCTACATCACCTAATGTCTGAATGTGCTAACTCTGAAATCACACAGCCTTGATATAAGGAGAAACTTCTTTAGTCTCATTTTTATATGATCTTACTCTGTGGTCCGTTTATGACAAAACATGGACATTACTAAAACAGTTTTGATGATTCCACCTTTACTCAAAATTGACTCAAAAAAGAGCAAGGAACCCAATGGGGGTAAAGACTGCGGTACACATCACTAGACTGCATTAAATGAGCTCTGTCTTTAGCCCATTTCATCTTAGCACTCCTTTTATATGGCACTGATCGCATTACTGGTTGATGGTTGGCTAGGCTGCAAGATAATGCCTGCTTAAAGATATACCTCCATAACTCCCTAGTAGAAAGCTGGGGCACATTTGAAAATTATAGTGTTTGAGTCTCAGGCTGTACAGCAGTCTAAAAGGAGGAAGTCTCAGAGATGTGGCTATATGGAAGGACAGAAAACCAGTGACCCATGGGGAAATTATTTTAAAAAATCTTGTTATTTGTGTCATGGCTAGTTAGATACATGATCTACCTAAGAAAATGGAAAATTCCATTAAAATGGACACATAAAATGCACAAGAAGACATTGAATAGGTGCAAGGAGAACAGCCAAGCCTTACAGGCTTCACTGTAAATGTGCATGGACAAAACTGATCTACCTGGAAACTGAAATAAATTCACTCAAAGTCAAATAGATCAAATGAAAAAGTGATCCAGAATAAGCAATCGTGATATAAACAAGTGCCTAAGATGATATTCTTAAAACAACTTTATTATTAAATAAAGTTTTTTTTTTTTTTTTTTTTTGTTTGTTTGAATGAATTAGTTTCCCCTTAGAAATCCAGGTAATGATAGAATTACAAATATAATACATAGGGTAGGGAAACTGTCATCTAACAAATGGCATGCAAGGGACATGTTACATAAATTACAAGCCTATAGTACCTGTGAATGGATTCTGCCTGTTTCATATTCTATCTGCTTCCAGAAGGATGTAGTTATTGCTGGTGTATGTCAACAATTAATTTTTTTACGTGATTACTCAGCTCCCTCCTGATGAAGACAAGAACCTTTGATATGAAAAGAGAATCCTGTAAAGTCAATGGAGACAAAGAAAAAATGTGCAGATGGAGTAGAAGGAAGGGTTGATGGACAGGATGAAGGCTCAATGCTAGATAAAGATGAAAGGCTAATAAAAAGACTAAATGCAGTTAGCAGTCAGGGAGAAGATAAAGTACACCAAATCAGTGGGCAGGAGATAATAAAGGAAACAGTTACTAAACTGTGCAGCAGGAAAAAATCCCAAAGGAGTAGAAGCATAAAGTTATCCACAGTAGGTACTGGAATTGAGACTGGTTAGAAAAGAGGATGTATAGAGTATGTAAAAACTGAAAGTGTGATAGTGATGGGGGAAAGGACTCATAAGAAGCTGTACAGCAGGGAATCTAATAATCTAGGTACCTATATGAACACATGGCAGTGTAGCAGTAGGTTTCAGAGGCTTGCAACCTGACAGCAAAGGACCAAAGTATCTAAAGTATAAATTTGTGCCTAAGTGCTTCAACTAGGAAATAGAGGACTAGCATTTCTTTACGAACAACTCAAGGTGTGTAGGACCCAAAGTAATAATGATAGGACTGGCATCCAGGCCAGCTTCTGGAGCACAGAACAGTATGTTGGCAATGTATTACACAGCAGAGTATAGTATCAGCTGAAACTTTATTTCATGATTTGTTGGTCAGGTTAGCCCCACTGGACCAACAGCCTTTTTTCAATGGGCACCTTTTGGTCATTCTCCGTGTCATAAAGTCCAAGAACAAGGCTTTGCAATAGGTGAGACATGAAGTGACCAAGGAGTTACACAAACCAGAAATGCCCTCAGGAGAAATTATGCAAGCAATAATGCCAGATAGGGTGTGTGTTAATGCGTAATCAATGCCTGCCCAGGGGTGTGGTGAGGCCCGACACCTGCTGCTCTAACATTCCATCATGTGTGGTATGAGATGCCAAAACCTTGGTCTTGAAATTGTAAAGTATCATCCAATTGCAAATAGCTATATACATCAAGTGAAGTATGATGTCATTTTCTGAATATATATTTTTTAGTCAGTTTTGTCCTCACAACTTTACTGCAGCCAAACTGACTCTGTGGAACCACCATCATATTATATTATCACACATGATTGTACATGTTATGACTTGACTAGAGAACAACCTTACTTCTAATTTACCTGTAATGTCATATTTTGAGTAAGTGATGCAGAAAGGAAGATCTAAGCCTACTACTTGCTTGGACAAGGCAACTACAGCCAGGAACATAGCAATGAATGACACTGCTGTTTCAAATTAACTACAATCAGTGTAAATAAAAACTTAGATTGCTGTAAGTTAGTGAGGATCACCGGTTTTGCACAGTGTTCAGAAAAACTGACTACCAGTTAAAATAATTATAATGATAAGTAAGAAGAAAAGTCATATTTAGGATGAATTTTCAAAACTGATGACTTACGCAAGGTCCTTCTTTTGCATGACCAGAATGATCTAATACATGGATTTTTTTTTAAATCATGATAATTCTTCTATACATGTGCACCACAGATGAAATGGCAAGTGGTTTGCTCTATGTAAAATGTTTTCCTATTAATGTATAAGAAAAATATAATACTGTCATCAGACAAAATTATTTTAGATATTACTAATAAGTTACATGATTGCAATCCACAGCATTTTGAGGTATACCCAGATTTTACATTGACCTCACTGGTTGAAAGACCTTGAAAAACATGTCAGCCCAAACAGGTAAAATAATTCCAATATCTTAAGGACTTATACAAGTAATGCATTTATAGTGTTTTTCATTGCTTGGTTTACCTTGTCTGTTCTGAATTATAGCAAGTAATAACTTCTGCATACATTAATTGTCTTGTGTTTACTGGAAAATGATGAATGGCTACAACTTTTGATATATACTGGAAAACTGGCATATAATAAGTACAAAGTATATTATTTATCCTGTTCATCTTGACACTGCTGTTATGTTCATTCACTGCTACATATTCTGTCCCACTGAAAATCAAATAAAATACATATTAAAAAAAGAAAAGCATGAAGAGTGGCATAGCATAAAGTAGCAAGCAATTTATTTTTTTCTTTAACTTCTAAAAATATTTCCTATTTGTTTTATATTACATTGTCAAATGGATTGCATAGGATGAAATGTATATGGTAACCAGGAAATATGAGACTGTACAGTTGCTGATTTCGACACAGCATATTAAACACTGGTGGAATCTGCACACTTTCTTTGCAGCTAAGTCTTGGGTCTCAGGTATCATGGTAACGAGTTCCATTTCTGTATGATAGGCAGGGTAATGTAGTCTATGTCGGTTTAATTTCTCCAAGTCTTTTGGGTTTCTAATACCATGACAAGACTGGACCCCATTCCTAAGTCAAAGTATGAGTAAAATCCATGAACTGGTCTGTCCCTTTTTAAATTTCTCGAAGTCTTTTGAGTTTCTAATATCCTGATGGGAATGGACCCCATTCTCAAGTCAAAGTATGATTAAAGTTCATGTTAGCCAGAAGTCGTTTTTGCAGCACCCACAATGTCCCCAGTAATGACTCCTGCAATTCATATGGAGTTACATGTATCAGTAACATATGTAAGTATGAATGGCCTCATTTCTGCATGCAAATCCTGGTATTTTATCACTGTGTGTCTCTCTGTAAGTAAGACACGGCAGTCACTGTGTAACAGTTTCAGTGATCAATGCTAATTTTGTCTTCTTTTCATAGACTACTTTATCTGTTTTTCTCACATCTAGTTTTTGAACTGTTGATAATGGATGATCCCATTTGATATAAACTTTATCATTTTCTCTGATGCTTTGTGGTTAATATTTCCAGTGCATTCAGCTACTTCAATATCATAATATTTGCACAATCCCCAATGCAATAGTCTTGCCACATTATTATACCTTTCAGATACGGTCCTTCTGCCATTAGTATATTTTATTTTATTTATTTATTTTACATTTGTTGACCGGGTAGTCCGACTGGATACATGTCCATTTTCAGCGGAGTCCCGGGGAGAAAAGCTCCAACAGGGTTAAAATGACATATTATAAAAAGACAAAAAGACAGAAAAAGATAAAATATTGACCTGTAGATACCAATGCTCGTACTCAGGATGTTGTCCAAAAAACTTTATTCCACATAAAAGAAATTCCATAGAATACTGGTTAAGCGCTTTCAACTGGTGACCCAGTCTTCTTCAGAACACATTACAAAGCACTTGTTAAACTTTTACAGTATCAAAAACAATTCAATTTAAAAAAGCCCGCCAAAAACTTTAAAGGTACACTGTCCATTTACTTAAACTAGGAACCTTCATAAATGCAAAATGCAATCCCACAGGCTATAAACGTGAATCATATAAAATATTTAAAAAACATCCATAAAATGTTGTTCCAAATGGTAATACCAGTGGGAAAAAGTCCATTGAAACCTGTAAATGTTATATACATCTTGAATACTCCTACTGTGTGTATAACCATTGTACTATTAATCCTAGATGTGACATTAAATATAAATATATATCCTACCTCATAATCCTTAACTAGGAATATAGACTCCTTAAAGAGCGAAACACTAAAAATAATGTCACTAAAATGACATCTACTACATATGTACATCACATATAAAAATATAATAATATGAATGTGATGAAGAAATGTGTACAACTCCAATCACATAATAATAGACTACTATATAGTAGTCTTATGCTAAAAATTATGTACCAAGTAACTCAAATATAAAAATGCTAGAAATTATAAAATACTAGCCATGAACTATTACTGTTGAGAGAGTACCAAAAAGGGTTTAATGCTGATGAAATCATTTAATCCTGGCATCCTAGTGGCATCAGTTAACATCTGCCACTTGCTCTCAAGTGATGCGAGGATCATCTTCCAATTACCTCCGAACGGGATACACTTGACATGGTCAATAATGACAAAACGGAAACTGTGTTCTTCCCCTTTATCCATTATATGTCTATAAAGGGCATTTTTAGTGTCACATTTTAGAATGCGATACATATGTTCATAGATATGTTTTTTCAATTGTCTCTCCGTTTTGCCAATATAATAAGCCGGGCAGGTAGTACAGGTGGCTAAATAAACCACCTGTCTGGTGTTACAATTTCCTGTCCTAACCTTAATACTTGTATGATTAATGTCTTCTAATTGTATATGTACTGCCTCATTAATGTACCTACATTGTTTACATCTCCCACATTTTGAGGTACCTTTGTATTTATCATCACTATCTGTAATATTACTAGCTTTCTCCAATATTCTTTTCAAATTAGGCGCTGTCTTAAATACATATTTAGGTGTCGGTCCTACATACTTAGCCAAATTGGAAGTCATAATTATATCCCAATGTCTATGTAAAATATCCAGAATAATGTTAGTCTGCGGTGTATATGTTAATACACACACTCGACCGTAGTGTGCATTTTCTCCTCCTACTTCATTAACATTAACCTCATAATTACCTAATAGGGGTGGATATTTCTTCCCCCATTCCCTCTGAACATAATAAATTGCATCTTTTACCATATACTCTGGGTATCCACGGTTAAGGAATAGGTTTTTAATAAAATCCAATTCTACCTTCATAACAGTTTCAGTAGATGACATCCTGGCTGCTCTAATGCACTGACCCTTCACCACATTTTTAAAAACATGTGGTGGATGATTACTTGAAAAATGTATGTAATCATTGGAAAAAGTAGGTTTCCTGTATATCTTAGATGTGAAACCAATATTGTCATGTCCAACCAAAATATCTAAATATGGTATTTCAATTTTACTATAATTGTGAGTAAATTTTAAAAATTCCGTAGTACCATTAAGGAATCTCATGAATTTCTGCAACCTATCAATGGATGCCTTCCATAAAATAAAGATATCATCCAGATATCTAGCATAAAAAGTTATATCTGTATAAAATTCACTTTTAAAAAGAACCTCGGACTCCCATTCCAGCATCACTAAATTAGCAAATATGGGAGCACATGATGCTCCCATAGCAACCCCTTTTATTTGTCTAAAGTACTCTCCTTGGAATACAATATAATTGTGGTCTAGTACTAATTCCATCATGTCACAAAGTAAACTCACTTTATCCCAGTTCAACCCCGAATGTTTCCTTAGACTGTTTGAAAAATATTCAAGGCCTATGTCCTTCGGGATACTGGAAAAAAGATCCACAACATTGATGGTCAAGAATATAATATTAGGATTCCATTTATCCTTGGTAAGCTTACCCAAAAAATTCCAGGAATCCTTCATAATATGTGGAATACCCTTATATATATGTTTGAGCTGACTATCTATTAGTCTCCCAATATTAAATGTTTTTGACTTAGATCCAGATACAATGGGTCTGAATGGTGGATTATCCAATGATTTGTGTGTCTTGGGAATACCTACTATTTTTGCCAACACAGGATAATCATTTTTCAAAAACATATAGGTGTCATTAGTAATCCTGTTGTCTATCAGATACTCTTCAATGGCTAGATCAATTCGCCTGTGGCCTATGTTAATTTGATTCATGGAAACACTTTCATAATTGTCAGTTCTGTGCAAAAGGTGGTAAATGCTGGAATTATATTCTTCAGTAGGATATAAAACTATCCCTCCGCCCTTGTCGGGTTTCATAATCCGAACTTCCTTGTTAAATATAACCCGCTTCAGACATTCCCTTTCGTGAGTGAAAGGTTATGATCTATGTCAGTGTTATTGAAACTACACCTCTGGTTCTTATGTAACCAATAGATGTCTTTGCACACCAATTTCTCAAAGTTAGTAATGTTCGGGTTAGAAATTGGAATATATGTACTTTTCTTACGTGTATTGTTATACCCTATATTATGTTGATTAGGTTCTTCTTGCTCATTATTGTCAAACAATATAGCAAGGTTAAGTTTACGACAATACAATTTGATTTGTTTAATATTATCGACTAAATCCATTCTAGCTGTTGGCATAAATTTCATACCCTTACTCATAACTTTGACAAATTCTTCATCTACCTCCACATCAGTGTAGTTAAAAACATTGAAGCCTTCGTAACTAGTCAAAATTCACTTAGTCCTATCGTTACTCAATTCAACTGAGAAAGGACTCTCTGTGTTGTCTAAAGAATTTACAGTCGAAGGCTTCAGTGTAGTGTTGTTCAACATTTGGATGTCATGTAATGTTGATACACTGTGACTGGTGTGGGGATTATTCATTACTTTCTGTAATTGTTCCACTGTCTGTTTAAATTCCTTCCGGATGATAGTTTGCCCCCCTGAAAATTTCCATCTCTGTAGGAATTTCTAGATGGTAATCTAGGTGCTTGATAAGAGGGTACCTGCTCTCTTCCTTTATCTGATGGCCAAATGTAAGCCCTATTAAGTTTGTACAATTCAATGTCCCTAAATATTTTTCTACTTTTTCTGTCAAATATATTCTGAGCTTTATTATCAGCAATATAAAATTGCTACTTAAACAACTCTTTCCAAGAATCAAATTCGGTATTTCGGGTAATAACATCATTCATGCTTTCTAAATCATTCGCTAGTGAATGCAGTTTCTCTTCTTGATGTTTAATCAAAAGTTTCATATATGCAAAACCAAAATTATCAAACAAACAGTTAAATTCTTTAACAGTATCTTCCCTGAATGAAATACCCAATGGCAGCTTAAAAAACCTAAGCCCCTTAGGTACAACATTTAGTTTTAAACAGTTAGTTAAATAACTCATGTCAATTTTGGTGTTTTTGTAAGAAACCAATTTTCTACCAAAATCATAAATTATAAATTAAGTCCTTCAAAGACATATAATGGATAAAGGGGAAGAACACAGTTTCCGTTTTGTCATTATTGATCATGTCAAGTGTATCCCGTTCGGAGGTAATTGGAAGATGATCCTGGCATCACTTGAGAGCAAGTGGCAGATGTTAACTGATGCCACTACGATGCCAGGATTAAATGATTTCATCAGCATTAAACCCTTTTTGGTACTCTCTCAACAGTAATAGTTCATGGCTAGTATTTTATAATTTCTAGCATTTTTATATTTGAGTTACTTGGTACATAATTTTTAGCATAAGACTACTATATAGTAGTCTATTATTATGTGATCGGAGTTGTACACATTTCTTCATCACATTCATATTATTATATTTTTATATGTGATGTACATATGTAGTAGATGTCATTTCAGTGACATTATTTTTAGTGTTTCGCTCTTTAAGGAGTCTATATTCCTAGTTAAGGATTATGAGGTAGGATTTATATTTATATTTAATGTCACATCTAGGATTAATAGTACAATGGTTATACACACAGTAGGAGTATTCAAGATGTATATAACATTTACAGGTTTCAATGGACTTTTTCCCACTGGTATTACCGTTTGGAACAACATTTTATGGATGTTTTTTAAATATTTTTTATGATTTACGTTTATAGCCTGTGGGATTGCATTTTGCATTTATGAAGGTTCCTAGTTTAAGTAAATGGACAGTGTACCTTTAAAGTTTTTGGCGGGCTTTTTTAAATTGAATTGTTTTTGATACTATAAAAGTTTAACAAGTGCTTTGTAATGTGTTCTGAAGAAGACTGGGTCACCAGTTGAAAGCGCTTAACCAGTATTCTATGGAATTTCTTTTATGTGGAATAAAGTTTTTTGGACAACATCCTGAGTACGAGCATTGGTATCTACAGGTCAACATTTTATCTTTACTAGTTGGTGTTTCTGCCTTGCTGTTTCAAAAAGACAGAAAACAAATACATAGTTTTAAGAGAGATAAGAATGCTGCAATAGAAGCTACATTTGGTTACATTCATTATATTCAGGTTAGTAGACCCTTGGTTAACTAGGACAATAATTGCCCATTTGTATGCAGAGTTGCTCATGGTAATCTTAGTCTGGGTTCATACAAGGACATAGCCAATGCGATTTATAGTGGATTTCAAGTTCTTTTTTGAATAGAGCTAGTGATGGTAAAGACGTTAATTTATTTGGAAGAGAGTTCCACACCTTTCCAATAACATTGGAGTACAGTGTATCCCCGCCTAGGTTATGGACTTTGCTAGTTTGTATTAGGAGTTTGTCAGATGAGCGAAGAGAACTTAGGTTGGAGTAGGGGGTTAGTATGTTTTTTAGAGCAGGGATGTTCTTTGGATGTTTCAGGATTTTAAAGGCTTCTAAAAGTTTTTTCAGGTTAATACAATGGTGTGTTCTATAGGGCAGGGCAGTGATGAATCTAGCAATGTGGTTATAACAAGTGGAGAGATGATTTAGGTCTGATTTGTTGAGGTTAGTAAGGATGGGGGAGGCATATAGTTGGGTGGATAGAAGGTGTGAGCGGGCAGTAGCTAGTCTAGCGGCTGGAGTTAGGAAAGTTTTTAATCTATATAAAGACCCTAGTTGTTTGTTTACCATTTTAATAGTTTGGTTGATGTGGGTGTCAAATTGGAGTTTATTGTCTATGTTTACTTCTAATAGTTTAGCGTTGGTAGTAGGAGAGATAATAGTTCCATTGTTGGATTGGATAGTGAATTGTGTGAAAGGTGTTGGGTTGGTTGGGTGAAAGAGAAGTAGTTGGGTTTTTTTTGGGTTTAATATGAGTTGATGGTCAGTTAGCCAATTTTCAACTATAGTAAAGCAGTGTTGGGTGGTTTTTAGAAGGTTGTCAAGTATGGGATTGGAACAGATGAGAGTTGAGTCATCTGCATATTGGATGCAGGTGGCTTCAGGGATAACTGAGTGGAGGTCGTTTATGAATATTGAGAAGAGAAGAGGTCCGAATATGGACCCTTGGGGTACACCTATGCTGTTTGGTAGTAGGGATGAGAGCTTGTTCTGCCACATAACTGCTTGTTGTCTGCCTACGAGGTAGGCCTGAAACCAATTTAGGACTTGGGTGTCTAGATGTAAGGTTTATAGGGTTTTGAGAAGAAGCTGGTGGTTTACCATGTCGAAGGCTTTCGACATATCTAGAAAGAGGGCACAGGAAATATTTTTGTTGTTCCGGTTACGGTTGATTTTCTCGGTAAAAGAGAGGAGGGCAGTAGTCGTGCTATGATGGGGTCTAAATCCATGCTGACAGTCAGTTAGTAGCTTGTTTTGGATGAGATAGGACATTAGTTGGTTATGCACACACTTTTCCATAATTTTGGCAAGTGGTGATAATATGGCTATTGGCCTATAGTTAGAAAGTTCAGTGGAAGTTCCACCTTTATGAAGAGGTATGACGTGAGATATTTTCCATATTGCTGGGATTGTGGACTCAGTAATGGTTCTGTTTATTAAGATTGATATGGGGTAGGCAATGACATCTGCAGCAATTTGCAGGTATTCTGCTGGTAGAAGATCAGCTGAGAGGGTAGCTGGCTTTAGTTTTTTCAGTCGGGATCGAATGTAGGTGGTGGATATGGGTTGTAGATTGAATGATAGTGGAGATTTGGGTGTGGTGTTTTTAGGGGTGGTGGAGGGAGCAGGTAGCTGGTTAGCTAGCGACTGAATGGTTTCGGTGAAGAAGGTATTAAAGTTGTTAGCTACTTCTTCTTGGTTCTTGTCAGATAGAGTTTCTGGGGTGGGAGTGGTGGATTTTCCTGGTTGGAGAAGTTTGTTCAATCCTGCCCAGAATTTTTGGGGGTTCTTTTGGTTTTTGTTTTGTAGGTGGTGAACGTAATTTTTCTTATCTAGAGTGGTGGCCTTTTTAGTTTAATTTCTTATTTGCTGGAAGATGACCCGATCTAATGGTAACTTGGTGGTACGCCACTTTGTCCATGCTTTGTCCCTGAGAGTTATTTTGGCTTTGGTCTCTGTGGTTAGCCAGGGTGCTATGTGAGTTTTGATTCTAGATACCCTTTTTGGAGCATGAGAGTTCAGTATAGTAAGGAATGTTTCATTAAAATGTGAGACTGCCTCATCTATGGGAAGGAATTTCAATCTTGACCAGTTACAGTATTTAAGTTCCGTGTTGAATTTAATTGGGTCAAATTTTTTTTTTGTTTCTGATCGTTCTATACACTGGCATCCTAGCATTGGTTGTATTATTTTTCAAAATGTATGTAAGCATATGATCACTAAGATCATTGGGGAGAGTTCCTGGAGTATATTTTTGGGGGTGCTCCTTGACGAGCATCCAGTCAAGTATGCTTTCTTTATCTGTCTATATCACAGCCAGCAACAAGATGTGCGACTGTTTCCAGTTCTGTTTTACAAAACCTACATTTGTCTGTTTCTCCCACATGTTCAATAGACTTTGTAAACTGATGTGTATGTAATCCACTATCTTGGGCCACCAATATCAACCTTTCGTCTTTTGGTTTAAATCCACTTCTCCTTAACCATTCCTGCATTCAGTCCTGACAACATGAGGTTGTTCCAAGAGTTTTCTATACTTGCAAATATATGTATGCATTTTCCACATTTCTTCCTTCTCATCTGATCCTTCACCTTATATTATTTCTTTTTTTTTTTGGCACATTCAGTTGCTGCCTGATTTTTATCTACTTCTGATTTGATTTACATTCCCATTGGACACCAATATGCTTCTGCTAAACTAAGCTGGGAAGTCATCTTAGGTTCATTCTCCTCATATTTCAAAACTTCACTACAGTTGGGTCTTTGAGTTCAGCAAATATACATGCAGTCCCACGATTACAGATCTGTACATGTAATCAGTTTCAAGGAGGCCCATGCCTTCTTCAGAACAGGGAATATATGATCTTAGTATGCACTGATTTTTATGAATAATTTGATGAGCATGAAACATCCTTCCTTTTTTTCCTGTTCAATCTATCCAACACCGTTTGGGACCAGGCAATAACTCCAAAACTATAGGTTAGGACAGGAAGTGCAAATTGGTTTATAGCTTGGACTTTGTTTCTAGATGCCAATGCTGTTTTCAGTATTAATTTAAGTTTTCTAAAATATTCCTTACTAAGTTTTATTCATATTTATTCATATTTTATTGTTGATCCTTTACCAATTAACAAATATTTGCATACTCCCTCTTGCTTACCTTCTTTAATATCACATTCCTGTCCTAAACTGATGTTTTCTTGGTGCTGCAGCTTTCCTGCTTTAATGGTTGCTTTTGCACATTTATCAAGACCAGGTGACATTCTTATATCGTCTGAAGAAAGTTTTGACCACTTGCAGTTAGTTGGGCTTTTAGATCATCATTCGATGAGCTATACAGTTTTAAATCATCTACAAAAAGAAGGTGAGAAGTCTTTAAATGTTATTGTTTTCTGAGAGACAAGTTGTAGCCATGACCTAACCTGTCGCATAAAAAATTTAATGGGTTAAGGGCAAGACAAAAGAACAGTAATGACAAGTCACTCTGAAATGTTCCCCTTTGAATTTGATTAAATAGTCTGCAGCAAAACATCTTAAATGTACTTTCAGATTTTATTTAGTCTAGTGTTGTATTCTTCCATAGCAGTTTATTACACCGACTGTTTGACCTCAGTCCACGGTGACACTCAGAAAATTAGCTTATTAAACTATAAATGGTATTTATCTTTTTCATTTAATTACAGTATTTTCATCATCATCTCCACTAATATATTTTAAATGTAATTAGTTTAGAAGGGTTCCAGCCTCACTGAATAATTAAATAATTGCAGAAGTTGAATTACATAGTAACAGATCAACTGTAAATGCACCAAATGCAGCAGAGAACAAGAAAGGAGGTCAGGGTCATGTACTCCTTAATTTTTGTAAGTACTCCAAATCCATCACTGAAATATATTGTGGCCATTTCTTGTTGTGCACCACTTCACTGGCTGGACATTATTTCATCCATGAATTCAGCTTCAAGGATTTCTAAGTAACATCAAAGCTTCAGCTTGTTGCAGAGAGTACAAACATAACACTGTGATGTATATACAGTAACATTACAGTTCCACTAACGTTTCCTTCCAGTTTGCTCGCTACAGCTTCCTAGAAAATACATCAAATAGATACATAAGTGCTGTTTTAGAAAATATACCAACAGCAGATATTATGATCAAAACAATTAGCAAACGTCAGATATTCCCTATGTGGTATCCTTGAATCTTGTGTTTTCAATGCTTTTAGCTGTGACAAAGGGAGATGCTGCCAGTACAGCTATCTGGAATTTTGTAAATAATATGTCATTTGTGAATATCAACATGAACTATTTAAGATGCTTGTGTTACAAATGTATTAGAACTGTATGCCATGTATATATCAAACTGCTGTGCAGACATGTGTGTTAAAAAGGTATTTTGTAAAGTACTGAGCTTAAAGATGTGTCCACATTGTGCCCTGCTGGAAGAGAAAAGAAATGTACATACACAATTCTAATTATTTAAATGTATATATTTTAACTGTGGAAACTGGAATGCAGGAGGTTAACTTCAGAAAAATAGCTGAAATTAAATTACTTTATGGCAGCTAGAGACAAAACTTCTATATTAGGGAGCCCTCTGTATTGTCTTTTAGATGAAATAATTACTAGTTTTGAAATGTGAAGGAATGTGATTGTTTTATGACTTCCAGCATCTGCCAAAGATCTGAGGTCTATGTATTTTCACAGGTAGATGCTAAATACTGCTAGCTTCCAGCAGTGATGGCTTCACCTGGAATAGAGTCAGATGACAAGAAATGATGTCATTCTGCAATCTAGCCCAACAGTAATATTTGAGATATTAATTTAAGAAGCCTCTGAGTGAGACACAGCATTCTGTATCTGTATTAGACCTGACAACAACTAGAAGATCCATTCATCAAATCTGCCTTGCTCTTAAGTAAATTATCTAGGGTATTGTAATTCTCTTAGATTCAGTCAGGGATATAGTGAAGCATAGTTTAGATATTTTTATTTATTTGAGACTGTCATGCAATGTTGTTTTAAATACTTCCTGTGATTTTGAACTCTGATGTCACTGTGAATATATATTTAGTATTGTCTTGTTCTTTTATTATTTATTATTAAATATATTTAAACCTTTCATTGTGGCTGATCTGTGTAGAGATATTTAAGTTCTGTGAGTACTTGCATATTTATTTGGTGACACTGTGTAGACCACTCCTAATAGCCTTACTCTTGGTCAAACTACCATTTCTATTACTGGACAGTGCAGTGGAGCAGTGGTTGCCTTGTCACCTCACAGCAAGCGGGTCTCAGATTTGATTCTTGGCTGGGGTGCCTTCTGTGTGGAGTCTGCATGTCCTCCCTGTGTTTGTGTGAGTATTCCCTGGCTGCTCCAGTTTCCTCCCATGTTACAAAGACATGCGATTGGAACATTTCTCCCCGGGCATCCACTGAAAATTGGCTTGTTCCAAGTTGGACTTTCCCAGTAAACAAAAGTTAAATAAATAATAAATAAATAAAAATTAATAGTAACATTACACAGTAAGATTGGACACCCTTTGTTAAGGGCATTAAAGCAGTTGATAAGGAATTGGCTGGTGGCAGTGATAACTACTTTATAGTCTTGGCAAAAAGTGGCATAACTAGTAAACCTGTGCCAGCCTTTCCCAATTGTGTGTGTGTGTGTGTGTGTGTGTGTGTGTGTGTGTGTGTGTGTGTGTGTGTGCATGTGTGCGTGTGTGTATAAATCAAACCTCAAAGTGTGTGTATCAGCTACTTGAGCAAGGGCACGGTTTGACAGAGAGGGTGCTAGAGGTGTTAGCTTGGCTACTCAGCTGAGATGTCAACTCTATAGCTGTACCAGTAAGGAGTCTTACTGGAGATCTGTAGAAAGATGGAGAAACCAACCCATGACTGACTGTCATCTTTGTGTGCTCTTAAGGGAAATTGCACTTGATGCAGAGAGCTGCATCTGGTGATACTGTGTGTGCATCTTGTTATCGTCCCAATGTATGTCCCCCACTGGTGCCAGTAGTGAGGATTGTGGCTCCATGATTACTGGTCCAGTAGAGGGTTGTCATATTAGCCATCAAAGGCAAAAGCGTTTTTAAACTTTATTAGCCTACTAGCTGGAATTTCTTTTAAGCATGATAATTAATATTGTTTCCTGACATTTCTTACCAGGCAATTACAGCTGATGCTAATAGTGCTGAATATGGCAATTAATAATATGTATTTTTGTACAACCTGCATTTGTCTGTCATGTGTATCACAGTACCTAGTGGGATATATTTAATTACTGCAACATTGATATGATATTCTGGCAATGTTGAATGCAACACTTGTACTTTAAAAGATATACCACCTCTCAGTGTTTTACTCTATTATGCAACAACATTAGCATTTTCATTTTGTCTGTACCATAAGTATCATACAGTCTCATGTAACAGCCATGTAATTGTCAGCAAAATTCCTTAATTATTTCTTACTTGTTAGAGTTTAACATTAACCATGTAGTAAGCATATGCACAACAACATGTTCTAATTCCTTTGGGGAAAAATCATCAATAACATTTGTTTTCTCAGCAATCTGTCAGAAAAAGTTAAACAGAATGCAGGTAGTGAAGGCTCTAATCTTTTTTCATTGACAATGTTTTCTAAAACCTAATGAATTGTATATTTAAAATCTACTAACATTAAAAGTGCTTTTATCACCCCGTACTGCTAAACATATGGATATATGCTCCTCCACATCTATAAGAAATCTGAAATGTTTTGTAAAATGAATTAAAAGTCTAGGGTCCATCAACTGAGAAGAAGCAGACTAACAATGCATATCCAGGCTAGGAGCTACAGAGGGTTATCACAGTGCTCAGTGCAATACAGCTCAGTATTAGTTATGCACAGGGAATGCTTGATTCTGTGACAGAGACTGTGCAACTGAGCTATAGTGAAAACAGTTTATAGTATATAGCACATGCTAATGAGTAGCTAATGATATGTGAATAAGGAACCCCAAGCAAATGAGTCATACTTAATATGCAAATGAAAGAACACAAAATGCCAGACTAGTTCAGAGATGTGAAAAAAGGTGGCCCTTTGTAGCTGTACTTACTGAATCTGAACACCTAGATTTGTGATTACATGACAGTAGCTATGCAAGGAACTGCAACACCAGTAGCACAGAATCATGTGTCAGAAGCCTCCAATAGAGATATGCATGTGACATTGCAAATTTTGGCCATCCATGACAATGGATGAGGTAGAAAAAGCACCTGACATACCCAGACATGCCAAACCAAGCACAATAGCTGACCATTTTTGATGTTCAGATATACAATAGGGGTTCATATTACGTTATCAAAAAATAACATAATCGAATGATCAAAACTTTGAAATGGCAGCATTTCAAAGCTTGTTTTGTGGGGGGCTGAGCCCCCCACACCCCCCACTAAATATATATTCCAACTCCGGGATCACATTACAGTGAGGAAAGGGCAAATATTCCAGTCCTCACTGTACTGCGATCCCACAATGCAATCTTTGAAATGCTGCCATTTAGAAATTTTGATTGTTCAATTACGTTATCTTTCGATACTGTAATAGGAGCCCATACAGTAGGTGTCTTAATCAAAGTGTGTTATTTACAAGTAAAATTGAGGGATATGCCTACGGAACACAAAAGTATACATAGTATTAATCCTCCTAGCTACTGGTATCTTCCAACAGCCTTTAGAGGACATGCAAGAGGTACTATAGCAGAATCCTTAACCTGTCCCTCAGTATTATACTAACATATCAAGATAAGCATATCTATTTTCATAAGACACCAAAGGAGAGAACCAACACCATGCAGACCTTCTTTGAGATATTGATTTCCAAGAGGTCATAGGGTCTATAGATTACACCTATATTGCTAGCAAAGCCTGACCTGGTTGATAGGGCAGAGACACACATGCGGAGGAAAGACTTCTACTTTTAGAACTACAGGGTGACCTGTAATTATTTATAATGTGCCTGTGCATCACCCAAACAGGGCCCCCCATTGAAATGTCAGCACTTGAAATGACAATTGCAAACAGGCTGAAAAAAAAGACCAAAAATCCAGGCTTAGAGTGAGTCTTGAACATCCTTTAAACTTTTTTTTTTCTGGAGGCAAGCCCCCACACCCCCAAACACACACACACACACACACACACACACACACACACACACACACACACATATATATATATATATATATATATATATATATATATATATATATATATATATGGGTCTACCTGACAATGCCGAAAGCTGACAACGGCAACGATGAGAACACCGACATCAGAAGATCGAAAACTGAGATGACCGATGGATGAAAACCCCGACGCTGAGAACACCGACATGTGAAAATGCTGTGTAAGTATGCGGTACTGACGGACATTAGGGTTAGGGTGTGAGTAAGGTAAGTGTGTGATATTGACGGACTCTAGGGATAGGGGTGGGTTTAGTGAGTTAGGGTTAGGGCGTGGGTTAGGTGAGTGTGTGTGACAGTGACAGTCTTTAGGGTTAGGGGCGGGTTAAGTGAGTTAGGGTTAGCGCACGGGTTAGGTGAGTGTGCGATAGTGACAGTCTTTAGGGTTAGGGGCGGGTTAAGTGAGTTAGGGTTAGGGCGCGGGTTAGGTGAGTGTGCGATAGTGACAGTCTTTAGGGTTAGGGGTGGGTTAAGTGAGTTAGGGTTAGGGCATGGGTTAGGTGAGTGTGCGATAGTGACAGACCTTAGGATTAGGGTTTGGGTTAAGGTTATAGATAGTTGTGTATGTAAGGTTTAGTGTGGGTTTGTAAGGATTTTGGTGTGCTTGTGTTGTGTGCGTGCTTTTTGGACAGGGGATTTGTTTTGTTTGTTGATTGTCGGGATTGTGGTGTGTCGGGCATGTGAGGTTTCGTGTTTGTGAACTTTCGGTTATGTGGTGTCAGTGATTTCGTTGTCGGTGTTGTAGTGCGTTGGTGTTGTCAGGTATATATACATATACATATATATATATATATATATATATATATATATATATATATATATATATATATATACCTGTAAACATCGAAAGCTTGAAACACTGACAATGAGAACACCGACACTAGAAGATAGACAATGGAAATGATCAACAGTTCAAAATCCCGACGCTGAAAACACCAACATGTGAAATGAGCACAACTTTGTAAGTATGCGATAATGATGGACGTTATGGTTAGGGAGTGGGTAAGCTAAGTGTGCGATAGTGACGGACTTTATGGTTAAGGTGCAGGTAAGTTATGTGTGCGATAGTGACAGACCTTAGGGTTAGGGTTTGGGTTAAGGTTAGTGCATAGATAGTTGTGTATGTAAGGTTTAGTGTAGGTTTGTAAGGTTTTTGGTGTGCTTGTGTTGTGTGTATGTTTTTCGGAAAAGGAATTTGTTTTGTTTTGTTCACTGTCGGGATTGTGGTTTGTTGGGCATGTGAACTGTCATGTTTTTGAACTGTCATAGGTTCATAGGTTCATAGGTAGGTACTAGGCTATTGGTCCTGGGGCCAATACAAGCCCAGCCAAAAAGGTACCCTGGCTTTTGTCACCCAAGAAAATTATTTTCCTGTGCCACTGTCGAGCAGAGCCACAGAGGTGATCCCCGGGGTGAATTTCTTATTTATCATCCAATCATCAAGATTTTTCTTGTAGAGTGCTAATGAGGAGCTTTGTTTGATATAGATAGGTAGTTTATTCCAGAGTATGGAAAGTCTCTGGGACAAGGAATCTATCCCTCTGGCATGTTCTGTTTATTGTGGTGACAAGGTTTAGGTCCCTAGAGTGTGGATTTCTTTAAGTGGAGCATGTCCAAAAGCTCTGGGTTTGACATAGCTTTGTATGTTAAGCAGAGATCACTTGTGAGTAGGCGATATGCGACGGAGTAAAGCTGGAGTTTTTTGAGACGGTCTGCATAGGGCATCTGTTTGAGGCCAGTAATCCTCTTTGTGAGGTATTTCTGCGGCCTTTCCAGTTGTTGTAGATGTCTTGTGAGGTACATATCAAAAGGGGCATTGTACTCCATAATGGGTCTAATGAGTGATGAGTAGACGGGAACAATGACCTCTTTTTTTCTGGATGAGAAACCTTTTGTGATGAGGTGTGCCAGGTAGAAGGATTTCCTGACTACTGTGGCGATGTGATTATCAATGGAGAGACTACTGTCCACCTGTGTCCCAAGGTATCTTACCACACTTTTGGTGTTAAGTATACTACCACCTATGTTGTAGTTCATGGGTGCAGAGTTTTTACCAAAGGGGATGACAATGCACTTTTTGGCATTGAGCTTGAGGCCATGGCTTTGACACCAGGCATCTGTCTCAGTGAGGCCCTTTTGTAGGATGTCCAGATTGTTAGGAGTTTCAATTATGGCTCCTAGTTTGCAGTTATCTGCAAACTTCATTAGCCAAAGACCTTCTGTGTTAGCCTGTACTTCAGAGAAGTAGACACCAAACAAGAGAGGACCCAGGACTGAACCCTGTGGTACTCCACTTGTCACTGGTCTGAAGTCGGATTTGGAGTCTGCTACTTTCACAGTGTGGGTTCTGTCAGTGAGCCAGTTGGCAACCCATCTTGTGACATAGGGATTTATACCTAGTTTAGTGAGTTTATCTATAATTCCAGAGTGGGGGATGGTGTCAAAAGCCTTAGCAAGATCTAGATAGGCTGTGTGAACCACCTTACCCTTGTCTACGCCCTTGGTGACTGCTTCAAAGTAGTCTATCAGGTTTAGGAGACATAATCTGCCTTTTACAAACCCAAACTGGGTGGGATCCAGAGTTTGGAGATTACCAATGTCTTTGTTTATAAGTTCCATGATGATACATTCCATGGCCTTGCAGACCAGGCTCGTCAGGCTAATGAGGCGGTAGTTCCCGGGGTCCATGGTGGCCCCCCCCCCTTGTGGAATGGGATAACCATTGCTGTGCGCCATTCAGCAGGCACAAAACCTGAGGTGAGGCTATGATTGAACATGGTACTTAGGTGGGGTGCCAGTTCATTCTGTAGTTCATGTAGAACACAGCCTGGGATGTAGTCTGGTCCCATGGATGCTGTGTTCTTGGCTTTGGAGAGTGTGGTTTTTACCTGTGCAGCCATGATTACAGGAACTTTGCATTCTTCTGGTATACAGATGGGCTCTTTAGGGGGTGAGAGGGGGGTAAAGTTTTGGTTTTGTGGTGTCGGTGATATTGTTATCGATGTTTTCGCTTGTCGATGTTTTCAGATAGATCCATATATATGGATAACAACTCTAAGATCACCATACCTTAGAGAAAATGCAATGTCCTGCAAAATAGTCATCTCAGACTTTGTGTATGTAAGCTTGATTTGTCAGCCATTCAGTCTCCATGTTTTGGGACTCACTCTATTGGGTCCCAACATTTCAAATGGTTATCCCCAAGCAGTGCACACAATTTACATATATGACACATGTCCAACCTATACCAGCAATTCCTGAAAAAGTACTTCCCACAGGCCATCTGGCTGGAGGGTACATGGACAACATGCTGCAGATATTTGTTTGCCTTATGTAGACTACAGTTTATAAAGGCATTTCACTTGTCAAGTAAGTAGCAAATGTGCCTGATTTGCTTCACAGTTTTGCACTTCCTTTTGAGCAAGGGTGTTTGCTGGTAATGTAACAAAGAATACAGTCAAACAATGCCAGACAGTAGAGTACATGCTTTTATTGTTCAGAAAATAAAACTGATACAATACCAGTTGAGTAAATTGAAATAAGATTTCAAAAATTCCTTCCAAATAATTTTATGCTATGTTGCAGAGAACTGCAAGTAATCAGCATAGTATCAGACAGCATGCAAACAATAGAATGAGCTACATACTGTGGTGGCTAAGCAAATGTCTTTAGAAGTAGAACCTATTGTCATACTTCTCAATTTCCTAGTGCAAGAAATTTGGACAAAGAAAAAATTAATGGGGGACAAAGGCCCTAAATCAGGGACATAGACTGTGTATTGTTCATATAAACTTAGAAATCTGCTAGGATAAAGGGTTTGCAATCGCATGCATTTTCTGAAGAAGTTTGAAACTCAAATGCCTGTCATTGTTTAGTGACTTCAGTAGTCAATAATTTGTCAAAAAAAGGAAATTATATGAGAAACAGACCAAAAATATAAGTAAAAAATCTGGACATTCTGTGAAATTCTGGACAGTTGGGAGATATACATATTGTTTTAGTAAGGTATAACTGGAATACCTTTATCTAAACAACATTAAAACAATACTTATCCCAAAACCAAATGCAGACTCCACAAATCCTAGCAACTATAGCCCCATAGCTTTGATAAATATAGACTTAAATATATTTTCAACAATTTTAGCTCACATGATACAGAAAGTAGCTCCAGTAATAATTGCACCTGAACAGCTAGACTTTATAAGTCAAAAGACAAGGGCTGACCATAGATGCCCTATCCCACCTATGTGCCAGGGACAAATCCCCAAAATACGCTTTATCAGTGGATGCAACAAACACATTTGATAGAGTCAATCAAAAATTCCTCCTCTTTATACTTTTTCAATTTGGTTTCCTAAAAGAATACATACAAATGATCAAAACGCTATACTGTAAAGCAACTATGACTCTTTATAAAAAGAAGAAAACATCTAACCCAATACAAATTATTAATGGCACCAGACAGGGATACCCACTCTCACCAAATCTGTTCAGTTTCTATATAGAAGCATTATTACTACTAATCACTCAGAAAACATATCATCACCTTATTTCAGTATCTAAAACCCAAATAAAATACACAGCTTTTGCAGATGATCTCAATATCTACTTCCAGTATCCCAACACTGATTTAAATAAAATCTTATCTTCCATTGATAAGTTTTCTCTAGTATCAAATTATGCAATCAATCCCAATAAGTCAATTATATTTCCAGTCAACCCCCTGGGACATAGGGAATTTTATTTTCTGGAGAGTAATGTTAAAGTGCAATGTACTCTGAACTATTTAAGTATAGTCTTCAGTCATACTCAATCAGATGTGCTCAATAATACCATAGCTAAAACTTGGATAAATATAATAGGTAACATTAATAAATGGGAAGAAGCTTAAACTCTCTACCTTAGCAAAAGCCTCAGTTGTCAAAATGAACTTACTGCCTAAGCTTCTATACCATTTGAATGCCACTTTCATGAAAATTCCAGTGATCTTTTTCAACAAGATAAAAGTTTGACTAGCAAATTTTATATGGTACCCAAAAAGTACAAGAATTGGCTACAATAAATTAATGCCCCCCCAAAAAATGGAAGTCTAAGCCTTCCTGATTTTCAATTGTACTATGAAATTATTAATGCTAGTCGCATCATGCAAATAGCTAACTATGACCAATAGGTAATGAATCGTGCCCAACATGGATTAAATGATTCCACCAAAATATCATGACATCTAAAATTAACCCAAAGACGATTATCTTCATTAATCAAGAAACTCTTAAGACTACAAATATTCACCCAATTTTAATTAATAAATCTGAAATTTTCAAGAAATTACTGATATCACTAAATCTAAAATACATGATTATTCTTCTACAACCAGTTCATAACAACCCTGATATAAAACTAGCAAACTCTATGGTAAACCTGGATAAATACCCATTAATAAAAAAGTATACAGTATGGGACTTCTACCAACTACAAAACCTCTCATTGGAAAACATCAAGAACCTAATTAGAGCAGGCAATAATTAAAAGGTGATAATTTAACAAATCTTATACTTAGTACAAAGATATCATTGTAAATGAGCAAGATATCAAACTAGTGCAACAAATCAAAAAATTGCTTTTATACAAAAGAAAATGATCTGAAATGTGTATAAATTAATAGTAAAAATTAAATATCAAAATACAATACTGTTTTCAAAGTTCTGGGAAGGAAAAGGTAGTATCATATAAGATAATCAGAAGGAATTAGCTATTAAAAATACTATGAAAATGATGTCATATAAAAAATTAATATACATCCAGATCATGATCTTCAATAATGCATATCATACAGCTGTACACCTTAATAAATTCAATCCATCTAAGTCACCCTATTGTCCTTTTTGCCCTAATAAAGAGGCTGACATCCTCCACATATTCTGGAGCTGCAAAACAGTTTACAAACTATGGTGCTCACTAAGGCTTCTCTTAGAGAAATCAGGTTATTCAAATTGCACTTCGTCCTGGGAGACAGCAATACTGCATATATTTAAAGAGTTCATATTATAACACCGAACGCTGAAAACAGCAAACAGTGTTACATCGACATATTCAGCGAATGCTGAAAATGTCGAAACCACAGAACAGCGATTTCTTTCCTAGGGAAAGAAATCGCTGTTCCAACCCCCCAAAAAAACATTAAATGCTTCCAAACACATACACACATACCCTAACCCTAATTATACTCCCCAAAAACCAGTAAATAACTAAATATACATATGCACGTAACCCAACCATACATCTAACAAAAAAAAAAAGAGTAAACATTTTAAAACATATGCACTTACCTTAACCCACACCCTAACCCTAAGGTCAGTAACTCTCACACATTTATATAAAAAGTTCCAAACACAAACACACTTACCTTAACCCTAATCCTACCCCCCCAAAACAAAAGTAAACAGCTAAAACACACACACACACACACACACACACACACACACACACACACACACACACACACACACACACACGTAACTCAACCATACATCTAACACAAAATAAAAAAACAGTAAACACTTTCATACATATGCACTTACCTTAACCCACACCCTAACCCTAAGGTCAGTAACTGTTGCACAATCACGCTTGGGAGCTATACCGGACAAGGGACCACACTACACTCCAGAACAGACAAAGGAGTCAAGCGACTTCTTTCCCAGGGAAAGAATTCGCTGAACAGCCACTTTGCTGTTCTGCCTGTTCACCCTACATGTGTCGGCGAAAACGCATTCGACAAAATGCATTTTCGTCATTCTAATATGAACCCTATTTAAAAGTAAGAATAATAGTTTTTCCAAACACATAACAATAACACTATGCACCTTATTAAAATTTTATATAGCAAAAAAAAATGGTTGGACTGATCCAAACTATCCTGGTCAGAGTACAAGAACATGGCCAAAAAACATATTTTGGCTAAGACGCTTTATACAAAAAGCCAAAAGAACCAAACATATTATCAGAACTACTGCAAAGCATTAATTGATATTTTATCATAAATGGCAAACAATGTTACTTACACATAGATAGTAAACACAACTCTGAATTGAGAGTACTAACACCACTAACTAAGGTGACATTCCTGTACATATGTATATAGAGCATAGTAGAGTAGACTGTTAACATTAAGTAGGTTGATGTTGTGCTTCCAGTTATACTCTCAGTTATAACCAGAATATACTAGTGAACTGTTATAAAATAACAATGTTCTGATCACGACATAACATAGCAGAGCTTCATAGTAATCCAAAATGTAATCTTAGCTTGTTTATATTTCTGTAGTAGAAATGTGTAATACCTAGTTTAAATAACTTTCTAAATGTTAAGCACTATGTGATATCAACTGTTTCATATGTTTTATGACTTGTTACTCTTTTTTATTTTGCATTCTATATAAAAATAATACTCAATAAAAAGATATTTGATAAAAATGTATAACTGGAATAGAACAACGTTTACAAAGTGTATTTGAGGCAGGCATTTTGCGACCCAGAACATGGTATTTTGCTAATCCTGATGTTTAGTAATGGATAACTATAGCAAAATATATTTAATGCATGTTTGAACCCACTGAGGGTATCTGCATTCATGAAGGGCATATATTAAAAAGGAGGTTGGTCACATTACAAGCACCTTTCCAGCTCAGTTTGTGTGTCCTGCGAAAGATAACATTTATAAGGAAGATTATGGTGAAAATATAACATTGATATAGTACCTAACAGGCTCTGGTTGTGCAGTTGTGGTCTTCTCTTCTGTCTTGTAAAAGTGCCAGTTGTAAATGCTGTTAAGAACGAATGAGAGAAATTGGCTCAATAAGATCCACCAACTATGAATAGGAGTCAACTCAACAGGCTGAAGCAGGGGCAGTGGTAGCTTCATCCTCTGCAGAACGGAAGCTAGGGGGGCAAGAGACAGTGGAAGATGGACAGATAATATTGTTAGGAGCGAGAACTGGGCATATGGTAGTGGGCTACTAATGACTTGCCTGAAGAGAAAATTAGGGTATTGGAGGATACACAAATTAGGACCACAGGCAGGTCTACAGCTAGGTGAGGTGGAGAAAAGTGAAAATAAAAATGGCAGAGGAAGGTTAATATGGAAGATGATGGGTAGGAGGGAGACAATGAAAGGGACTGATCCCTGACTCAAAGTGAAGGAGACCAGGCCGAGGAGAGTATTATGACAATGGTAGGGAATGCACTTGAACAGGAAACAAGCCAGACTATAGGGATAGAGTATAAGTTAGCCAGCTTTATTAAACTCTTAGCAGCTAAGGGATGGAGACAAGAATAAATGAGAGGCAGCAGCAAAAGGGACACAGGGGAAGTGGGGAAGGAGTTGAGACACCAAGCCGCGCCAGCTGGTGGGTCACACAGAAGTAGTTGGGCAATGGTAATAAGGTGCAGATCATCTCAACCTTCTTATTTTTCCATAACAGAACCACTGGGAGTCCATTAACCAGAACAAGTAAAACAACAGATAGCAAAAAAGGAATTTATGTACCCTTTTGCTTTGCTGAACAGACTGAGAGAAGAAGAGGACGCCAAAAAGGGAAAATGGGAGTAAAGTGAGGTTCAGCAAAGGTGTAATCTGTTTATCAGATCATGGGAGAACTGGTGATTTCACAATATATGTAGGGATGATGATGGAATGCAACCCAGAGATGGCTAGAGCAATATCGGCTTATCAGTAATAGATTCTGAAGATGTGGGCTAGCAGACCAGGAATAGGCTGGTTATAGTATGATGAGGAGTTCTGGTAAGGCATGGGTAATTGCCCATATCTACCTTAGGAGTAGGTAGACATGTCACTGTTAATATGCAGATTGCAGCTTTCATGTTCACCAGCTGTCTCCAGGATAGAGGAAGGTGTTGCATGGTCTGACTTCAGGTTCAAAAGATAAAAAAGCTTGTTACAAGTTTAATTATAGATACTTTTTCTATAAACACTGTCAGTTTCCTCACAGCTGCTTGATCTGCGAAGGGGGTCATGGTAGTAACAGCTATTTTAGGACATGATCGGAACAGAGAAGGAGTCATAGGGGAAATACCTTCCCCAGTTTGAATAGTAGAAATGTTACCATGGCTCAATAAGTTCCAGATAGGGAAGCACCCAAAGTTCTGGAGGTGAGGTTTATCAAAGTGTTTGCGTTACAATTTAAGTGGCAAAGGATTAGCTTTGAAGTATAAATTTTAAAATAAGAAAGGATTAAACCATATATTTTAAAGTAAAAGGTGGCTAAGTAGCTGCAACTAGGGGGTAAAAGGGCCATTTCAGAATCTGTCATACAAAAGGTAGGGGGATTCCCACTGGGGTATGTGCCAAAGAAGGAAGAAGGTGAACTCATTCACCATTTGTCATTTTTAGAAGAGGGCTTTATTGAATGATGCCTTGGGGAATGAAAATGTGTCTGCATTGCATGTATCATTTGTCAGGAATCTGGACAAAGTAAAATGGTAGGGAAATGGAGCAGTAATGGTTAAGGTAGACATCAAGACTGTCTTTAACTTACTGCCCATCAAGGAACAGGATTGAGAATTTTTGGGTTTTAAAGTGAATGGGAAGTACCATGCCAACTGCTGCATGCCAGTGGGCTGTGCAACAGCCTGTATGGTCTTTGAAAATTCAGCATGTTCCTTGAGTGGATGACTCAATAAAGGGCACAGGAGTAGATGGTGGTATATCACTTGGAGTGACTTTCTGTTTGCTGCTCCAGTAGCCTCAAGGGGTTGAACAGTGGGCCTAGAGAGCTTGAAGAGTATCTGTTGGAAGTTTGAAGTCCCTTTGGCTGAAGAGAGTGATGAATGGCCATCATTGAGAATGATATTTTGGAGGGGATGGTCTGCTTACTGAAAAAGAAAGTAATGAAGTTGCATGGAGGAGTTATCGATAGTTACTGGCTCCAAGAAGAATGAGAGAGCTGCACAGGTTAGTAGGCATGCTAACTTTATCTGCAGGATCATTCAAATGGGGAGATCACTTATGAGGAGGCTGGCTGTGAGAGGTAAGGGCTATTCAAAACCACACCACAGAGTTAGAATGACTAGTTAAATGCATGAAAACTGGATGGTGTGGCAGACATTTCTTAAAGAGTTCAAAAGCATGCTGCTATGGTAGGAGAAAGTGAACAATTAGGACAGTCAATTGTTCACAGCTGTTTTTGGGGGGATTGGCTTTGGAGGGTATATGTAAGGAAAGTGATTTGCAGAAAAGTGGCCAATAAAATGGACACAAGGAGGCAGATAGAGATCCATTTCAGATTTTGAATTTTCCCCACTTGCTTAGAACAAACAGCATGGAAGTGGTAAATCTGGTGAACAACCATTGAGGGGGAAGTGATAATCTTTGGAGTGTGAGGAGGGAATTTATATTAATTTGTATGGATAACAATATCAGCTTCAGAGCACAGCACATCCAGGGTATAGACAATGTGATTGTTGATTCTTTTTCTTGTTTCCACTGGTTGAGTATCTGGATGCGTGCAGTCTGGATTAACTATAATCAGTATAGTTACTGAAGCTGCATTACACACTAGGATTAGAATAGTTTACAAGAGGTGTGCAACATAAGGACCAGGAATGGGTTGGATTTAAAGCAGGTGGTTATTGTGGGACAGCTTCTTCATTTCATTCTTATTTTGCATGAATGAGGTGGAATCACATGGATCAGCAGGGACATGCTAAGCATGTATTAGCTGACATTAGAAAATGTGAGAGCTTTAAGATATGTCTCTGTCATTTGCAGTTAAGAAACGTTTGCAGAGCTGGTCTTAGACTGAGATCAGGAAAGAGGATAAGCAGTTACCCTTGGGTCTTACTACCTTCATACAACCATGGGAGGTTCTGAAGTCCATCTACAGCTCAGAGTATGAGGTGTGGCTATTCAGATGGCTTACTTAATACCCGTATGTGAGGTCATTAGGATACCTGAATTAGTAGAGTGCCGCACAATGTCAAGGCCACCTTCAACTTCAGGACCAAAAGATGGCACAAAATCACATATGGGTTATGGGTGCACATTAGCAAGAATGAAACAGATTAAATGGGAAAAGGAAACTGGCAGAAAGTGTTGGCACTGGCAGGCACTGGATAGAATGTTCCAGGCTGGCTAGGAACCTACATGGGCATGAGGCCTCAGGTTGAGGCCCCATTTCTGTGCTGAGTGAATGGTTTGTCCTTGACTGCCTATCAGTTTAGGGCTGTCCTGAAGAAAGCAATATATGATATGGGATTAGTCAGCAGGGGTCAGCACCTCACTCATTTAGTATCAGGTCAGTGTTCTAAGTGCACAGAAGAGGGGCTTCTGAAAAAGAGATCATGCAGTTAGGCAGATTGAGATGGGGGGGTATACAAGAGACATGTCAGGTCTACCTGGCAATAACCAATGTTTCTTTTGTAGATACAGGGTGGAGAGCAGAGGAAATTGGGGTGGTTGGACAACACTCATTCATAAACCATGCAGGCACAGAATTCAGTAGGTCTGAAAAGATCAACTTGGATTGCAGCCATGAGGTGATGGCACATGTACAACAGGAAGGCATGAATGGGCTGCAGTGGAGACATTTGTCAGGTATCTTAAAATAACACGCAAAGAGGTTGCCAGATTGAGACACCATTGTTTTGCACTTTATAGAGGGGATGACATCACAGCATGTTCTTTGTTGCAGTTAAAGGGTGAAATTGTAGATTTATTTTAACAGATCATTCAGATACAGCTGGGAGTTCATTTAGTTTGGTCTGAATTTATGCAGAGAAGGACCTAGAAGACAGCAAGGAATTTTAAAGCAATAGAAGGAGTCAGAAAACTTATAAACAGGATTGTTAAAGGGTAGTAAGATTGTCAGAACAAGGCATGGCAATATATCTACAAAATATGAAAAGGGGCCTTAAGTGCCCCTACCAGATGTGCTTGGGGACAAGTGATTGATCACTCTTCTGTGGTAGAAGAGCAGTATTGCAACACTATAATTTTTTAAGGGGCTGGTGAGATGGCACATGGTTAAATAGCTTGGCCTTTCTGATTTCAGGTTGTGCCCCTGGCAACTTGAGGCTTGGAAACTCAGGTGGACCTTTGCATTCCTTATTGCATAGCAGGCGGGCTGGGGCCAAGATCTGGAAACCCTAGTGCTTGCTGGTGAATGTTTGCTTTTGGCAGACCCCTCTGTTTTGTTAAAGTTTGCATATATTGATTGGGGCTGCAGGCTTAATGCTCAAGAGGATGACTGGCCTAAATGGTATCCTTCCAAGTAGTGCCCTGTGCATACATCTGGTAGTTATTATATGTTGTTATGGGTACATTAATGATGGCAACTGTTGGCTTGCAATTTGACATTGATTTGTTATTGAACTTGCAGTGAATTGGCAATAACATAGACTGACTGGTTTTATTTGGTGCTTGATTGCCTTACAATTGGAATTAATTGGCTTAATAAATGCATGGCTGTAACAATTTGTAGTATGAGAATATGTATTTCCACTGAAAAGCAAAAAGGAAGATTATTAAAACACTTAGAACATGGAATTGCTTACATTGAATTCAAGTGTTGGTTATGAAAGTATGTAGAATAACAGGAGGAGGGGGTCTCATAACAGCAGTACCTCTATCCTTAGTGTAGCTTTTATAGGCAGCCTTCCATGTAAATTTTACCTGGGTATTTATAAGAAAAGACTGCTTCTCAAAAAGTACAAAAAACTTTTCAATCTGAAACTGAAGTAGCCTGTCATTGTTCATTATTTCTGGGAGATGCATAACTAGGGTGGAATAAAGGGGAAATATTTGCCTGGTACAAGCCATTATGGGGTACAATCAGCAGATCCTGATAACTTCACAGTTCAGTACCAATATTCATAAGTGATTGACAATGCTGCATTTATGTAGCAAGTGGATTGTTTCCAAAGTTTTCAAAGTTATTTATTTTAATCTCAGATTGAGAATGGCACAGGGTACCAGAATAGTTAACTGCAGCTCTGATTGCTAGTGTATTGCAAGAAATCACCTTGTCCCTAGCATGGATTGAAGTGTGAGATGGGGTGGTGATTGCAGAAATACAAACTGAGTAAAAGGGTTTGTCATCTAAAACTGATGCAAGCCTTTGTTATATTATTTTCCATGTCTGTGTTTCTGGTGGATTACAAGAAATACCCTTGTCTCTATCACAGATTCCAATTCGAAGTGAGGTGGTGGAATGTATGCAAACTGAAGCAAAGGCTTTACAATACAAAATTGAGGTAGCCCTTTGTTGTGATTTATTACTTTCAATGTTCTGGTGGAGTGTTAGAAACAGCTAAGTTTCAAATGGATGCTACTTCTAATGCAAGGAGATAGTGGGGGAGTCCAGGCAATCCAAACTTAGAGGTTGCTGGATAAAACAAAGACTAAAACTTCAATGTCTCCATATACTCTCTCCCAGAAAAGGTGCACCATCTTTTATTTCTCCATAAATATTTTTTTATCAGGATTCCACACATTATATCTCAGTATTCACAGAGCCAGGTGGCTAGTCCTGCCACAACTATTCTTCCATACCATACATATGCAGGCATAGTCACACCTATAGCCAATTTGGAGTGTTCAGTCCACCAGCTGTATGTCTTTGAAATGTGGTAGGAAACTGGAGCACCTGGAAAAAACCCACACGAACACAGGAGGACATGCAGACTCTGCACAGAAGGCACTTCAACCAAGAATAGAACTGGAGAAATTATTGTTAAGAGGTGATAAAGTTACCTACTGTACCACTTTGTTTCCCTTGTCCTAATGTATTTAAAATGTTTTGCTTATTTCCCAGCTGTATGATTTTTATTTTTTTCATATTGCCCTATATCACCCTCCGTGCTTCCTTGAGTACTCTATCCAACTCCTTTAGAAAGAGTAGATGGTTGTCTATGTAAATTCAGAACCAAAAACAGCTCTGTATTTCCTTATCCATCTTCTTTGATCAATTCTCACCTCTAAAAAAAATTATTCAGTAACTGGTATTAGTATAAATAAACCTTCAAGAAACATCAGCTTTGTCTAGTCCAATGCACTTGGACAGCTTTGGTAGAATTTTTATCAATCATCACCACTAAAGGGGAGGTGTACATAGGATCATAGGAATTACAAGGCAGCTGATTCTGGAAGACAATTTGAGTCTTACTATTTGCCCCATCCTATGTTGCACTCCTCATCTGTGGAACAGCAAAGCTGATTAGTCCAGAAGTAAATTTGTAGGTATTGATCCAATCATCAAGGTTTGATATGAAGGATATAGGGATGCCAATTTGCTTGACATTCCTGGGCAATTTATTCTAGAGCTGGGGTAAACAGTGGGTTATAAACCTGGCTCCAGTGAATTTCATTAATACGCTGGTGGATATTTAATTACTTAGTTTTGGTATTTGTAGAGCTGTTGGTCTTGCAGAGATGCAAGAGATCAAGGAGGATTGTGTGTATAACAGCACAAAATGCAAGACACAGAAATTAATGTAACAACCTACAAGAGAAAGTATTGGAATAGTTTTTCAAATCTCCCAGGATCTTTAAGTCAGTAATCTTCTTAATGATGACCCTCTGAGCCTTTTCTAGTGCTTGATATATATCTCAATATATGCATGCCAAATGAGACATTGTACTGTAACTGAGTTAATTAGATGTTCAAAAGGGTGGTGAACTGTTTTTGACCTTAGATTATATGCCTCTAGATATAATTTGTGCTAGGTACAAAAAAATTCCTTACTACAGTTATTAGATGGTGGATGTAGGAGAGAGAGAGTTGTGAACCCAGATACCATGAGCCCTGACTAACTTTTCAGTTTAAAGTGGGGTACTGGCTATACTGTAAATTGAGTGGAATTGCTGTTTACTGAATTTGACAATACTACACTTTTCCATACACCATTGGTTTGGAAGTGTTAATTCTTGCTGTAGTGATTGAATATTGGTGGGTGATTTGACAACAATATCCAGCCTGTAATCATCTACATACTTAGTTAACCAATGGTCTGCATTCATTGTTTAAAGGTCAGATAAGTATATGTCAGAAATAAGGGGTCCCAGCATGGATCCAATGGGTATGTTACTGGTTACCTTCATAGTTTCTCAAAAAACACCTGTCATCATAATTGTAAATTTTGACTTTCAGTTAGCTGTCTGCTATCCATTTCATGATGAAAGCATCTACTTTTAGGCCTCTTTACTTATTTACAAAATCAGCATGAGAGATAGTGTCAGATGCCTTGGCCAGATCCTGATTGGCTGTATGAACAGAGTGACCACTGTCTGATGCTTCTAACACACTATTTATTTATTTGTTTGTTTGTTTATTGCTTTGTTGACTGGGAAATTCCAACTTGGAAAAAGTGTTTTTCAATGGAGGCCCAGGGAGAAAAGCTCCAACAGATACACAGAGAAAGGAACATACAGACATATTTACACACATATATATATATATATATATATATATATATATATATATATATATATATATAGGGAAATTGTTTGTTTGAGCATATGATGGGGAAAAAAAACAATGATTGATCACACAATAGTGAGAAAACAAAAATATTGACAATATTTATATGAATAGTAGGATTACAAACATATTATTTATTTATTTATTTATTTATTTATTTATTTTACATTTGTTTACCGGGCTAGTCTAGCTGGATACATGTCCATTTTCAGTAGAGGCCCGGGGAGAAAAGCTCCAAGAAGAAGGTACAGATAACATAATAGATGCTAAGACAATAAAAATTACTATAGGCTTTACATATATTTGAAATAGAGATAAAAATAAAACAATTGGCTATACATGTAGTTGAAATAGAGAATAAAAATACAACAATTGGCTTTACACACTATATAAAACAGGCTTTACACACTATATAAAACAGGCACAGAACTTAAGTAAATAATCTCACATGCTTCAATTGCAATTGTCGTCCTAGAGGGAAGTGGTGGAATTCTGGGGTGGTACAGGCCTGGACTTTTTGTTAGTCAGGTTTGGTACAGGGGCACAGCCAGTGTGACTTGAGGAATTCTTTGAGGTGTTTTTTGAATTGGTTGAGTGAGGTAATAATTCTTAGGCTGGTTGGGAGGGAGTTCCAAAGCCTACCAATGGAGTTGGTGTAGAGAGCATCACCTCCAGAGTTATTAGATTTGACGGTTTGTACCCGGACAGTTTTAGAAGATCTGAGGCAGGTTAGGTTGGAATAGAGGGTAAGTATTTTATTAAGTGAGGGGGTGTTGTCTGGTTGGTTAATTATCTTAAATGCCTCAGTGAGTTGGTTGATTTTGAGAATATTGGGCAGTTCTAACCATTCAAGTGCCTTTAGATTTAGGCAGTGGTGGGTTCGATAAGGCATCCCTGTTATGAATCTGGCTATATGGTTATAAGCTGTAGAAAGTTTATTTAGCTCAGTCTTGTTGAGGAATGAAAATATTGGGGAGGCATAAAGGAGGGTTGAAAGGAGATGGGTGCGAGCTATAGTTAGTTTGGTGTGTGGGGTTAGGAAGTTATTTATTCTGTACATGGAGCCTAGTTTCTTATTGACAGAGTTAATGGTTAAGCTGATGTGTATGTCAAATTTGAGCTTGTGGTCGATGGTCACACCAAGTAGTTTGGTGTGGGAGACAGGCTCTATGATGGTTCCATTGGTAGAGATCACGTGGAAAGTAGGGTTGTTGGCGTCTGGAGGTTCTTTACCTTGGCCGATGGATGCAGAGGGAAAAAATAGCAGTAACTTGGTTTTAGTAGGATTTAGTAAGAGTTTTAAATCTGAGAACCATTTTTCAACTATAGTAAAGCACTGCTGGGTTGAAACTTGGAGTTTGGTGAGGGAGATGTCTGAGCAGATCAGGGTGGAGTCATCTGCATATTGAATACAAGAGGTTCTAGGGATGACTGAGTGAAGATCATTTATAAAGACAGAGAAGAGAAGGGGACCAAGTATAGAGCCTTGGGGAACACCAATGTTATTTGGGAGTAGATCGGATAGCTTGTTTTGCCATTGGACGGCTTGTTTTCTACCAGTGAGGTAAGCATTGAACCAGCTGATAGCGAGGTTACTAAGACGTAGTGTTTTCAAGGTGTGGAGCAGGAGTTGGTGATTGACCATATCGAAGGCTTTTGACAAGTCAAGAAAGAGAGCGGAGGATATTAAATTGTTGTTACGGTTGCTGTTGAGTGAGTCCACGAAAGAGAGAAGGGCAGTGGTTGTGCTATGATGGGGGCGAAAACCATGCTGGGTGTGGGACAATAGACTATTTAGGGTGAGGTAGTTTATGAGCTGTTTATGAACACACCGTTCCATAATTTTGGCTAGTGGAGACAGTATAGCAATGGGTCTGTAGTTAGATGTGTCTGTAGAGGTCCCGCCTTTGTGAAGAGGGATGATATAGGAAATTTTCCAAATAGAGGGAATGGTAGCTTCAGCTATGGTTCTGTTAATCAAGATTGATATGGGGTATGCTATGGCATCTGATGCGATTTGTAAGTAGTCTGCTGGGAGTTGGTCCACGCCAGGGTGGTTGGTTTGAGCTTTTCAGAAGGGTACGTATATAGGAGGTAGATATTGGCTGTAAGTTAAAGGAGGGGTGGTCTTGGTCATTAGTTAGGGTTGCTGGTGGGGGGGTAGAGGAAAGTTGACTGGCTAGTGATTGAATAGTCTCGGTACAAAAAGAGTTAAAGGTGTTGGCTATTACTTCTGGATGTTTCCCAATGAGTTTCTCAGGGGTGGGAGTGGTGGATTTGCCAGGATGGAGGAGATTATTGAATCCAGCCCAAAATTTCTTTGGGTTATGCTGATGTTTATCCTGGAGGTGACAGAAATAGTGTTTTTTATCTGTAGTAATGGCAGTTTTAGTTAAGTTTCTAAGCTGTTGAAACTTAATGCGATCTAGGGGAGATTTGGTAGCTCTCCATTTGTTCCAGGCTTGGTCCCGAAGTTTAATTTTAGTTTTGGTGTCTCCTGTTAACCAAGGTGCAATTCGTACCTTGGTTCTGATAAGTCGCTTTGGGGCGTGGGAGTCAAGTATCTTAAGGAAAGTGTCGTTAAAATAAGAGACGCTCTTCTAGCGATAAAGTTTTTAGGATGGACCAATTACAAGATTTGAGTTCTGCAAGAAATTGGTTAGGGACAAATTTCTTGTTGTTTCTAATTAGTCTGGTTGGGGGGAGGTTAGTAGGTGGGCATTTGAGTTTTCTGATATAAGTAATAAGGTGGTCACTAAGGTCGTTGGGAAGGGTCCCGGTGGTATAGTTGTTTTTACCCTTGTTGGTAAGAATCCAGTCAATAATACTCTCTTTTTGTTGAGTGTTTCCTATTCTAGTGGGAGATAGAATATTTTGGGAGAACCCATGTAGGTTGATAGGGTGGGGATTTATGTGTTTGGAGTAGAGGGACCAGTCAATGTTGAAGTCTCCTAGTATTATGGTTTCTTGAGGGAAATTAGTGGCTAACCAGCTGAGGGTTTGCTCTAGGTTTTCTAAGTTCTTTCCTGGTGGTATATAGATTACTACAAGGTTAATGCTTTTTTGACTGTTTAAGCATAGTTTTAGGGCAATCAGTTCTAGGTTGGAGACCTTAGGGGGTTGGAGTGGAGGTAATACAGCGGTATAAGAAATTTTACAAAGGCAGATCAGCATGAGTGTTTAGACTAACAAAGTTTAGGCCCATAGTATTTTATAATATTAAGACAGTAGTAAAGTGAACATTCATAACAACGTAAAGTTGAGGAGAGTATGGTACCCTGTATGTGGCCAGCTTGATGTAGTAGTAAAGTATAAAACAGAAGATCACTGGTCAAATAGTCATTTTAGAACAGGATGGTATAGAGTGGATAAGGATAGTTTAGGAGGATTAGCCAGGTGTATGAGTAAAGCCATGGGATCTTTAAGTGTTGTTTGAATAACAGCATGAAGGATTTCAGGTTGTTAGTTTGTGTAATTGAGAGAGGAAATTCCAAATCTTAGAGACATGAGAGCAATACAATAAGTCACCTGCAGTATTAATTGATTTAATTGAATCTGGCAAGAATTTGTCAGTAGAGTGAAGAGTAATAGATGCTGGATAATATTTTTTTAGTGATTTTCACTTTGGAAAAGTAGACTGTGAACAATTTTAAGTTGTGTGAATATTAGGTAGTGACACAATTCTTCCCAGTTTAACTGTTTTAGTACCATGTAGTGATGGGATGTATAAAGCACATCAGCTGTGAATTTAGCTGTTTAGTTGTAACATTTTTCTAGCATGGTTATTTGGGTAGCTTGCAGGTTGACAAATATAGGAGCAGCATATAGGAGGGTAGGTAGGGTGGCCACAGTGGTGCAGTGGTTAGCATTGCTGCCTCACAGCAAGAGGTTCTCTGGTTCGATCCTTGGCTGGGGTGCCTTCTGTGCGGAGTCTGCATGTCCTCCGTGTGGTCATGTGGGTTTCCTCCAGGTGGTCCGGTTTCCTCCCACATCCCAAAGACATGCTGCAGGTGGATTGGACACTCTAAATTGGCCCTAGGTGTAAGTTTGTGAATGTATGTGCCTTCTGTGAAGGGTTGGGTACCGGGCTGGCAACTCGACACCATAAAAGTCCACTGCCAATCATGAGAGGGCAAGGTGATCCGCTGTGGCAACCCCTAACCGGGAAAAGCCGAAAGAAGAAGAAGAATATAGGAGGGTAGGTAACAGTGGTGAAGAGTTAATGATTTGGCTAACCTAGTTAGTGTGGTAGGGTTTGGTTCTACATAGGGTGCTTTTTTTTTGTGTTTTACTGATAGCTTGGTTTATGTGGTGGTAAAATTTTATGACATCATCAATGATGGCACCTAGGCTGTTGGTATGAGTTACAAGTTCAATTTTGGTTTGGTCAGAAAAAGAAAAGGAGAGGTTTATCATTAGAGTATTGTTTAGGTGTGAACAGAATAAGGCTTAGTCTTCCTAGGGTTTAATAGTAATTGAGAGTTACAAAATCACATTTCAGTGGAGATGAATAATTCCTGTGTCTGGACTTCTCAAAAATCTCCAATAAAGTGAGTATATATGATCTCTCCTTGGCAAACCCAGACTGTTGGGAGTCACGCAGAATAAGATGTTTGATAATGCATGCTATGAAGTCAGATATGATGTATTCAATTGCCTTGCAATTTATACTAATTAAACTAAAGTGTCAAAAGTTTCCAGGCTCTGTGGTACGGCCACAATTGTGAGGGAGCAAAACAATAGCATTTCTTCTACATAACTCTGGTATATACCTCATGGTTAAGTTCAAGCTAAACTTGTTCAGGATAGGTTTCTCAAGAGCATGTTTTCCATGGTTCACTAAGAAGCTGGGTTGATTATTTGGACACATGGAGTAATATGTTTGGTTTTATACAATACAGTCAAGAAGTGTTCTTTGTTGGTATTAGGGGATATAGTTTAAGCAGGGAATTCGTTCTAGTGTAAAATTGGAATTGAATGTATCTATTGGTATATTACCTATATCTTTCTGGTCAGAGAGGTGATGCCATTTTGGACTAGTTCTATGCATTCCTGGATGTTATTCCTTAATTTTCTAATGTGTCTAAATGAGGACTTATAACTATCCTTGCTCCAAAGGTTAGTTTCAGCTCAACCTTGGCTTTGCTCTTTATGATGGTAGCTTTTATTTCCTTGTCAATTTGATGACATATTTAATACAAGGATGTTTGGATGTAGCATTGGACTTTAGATATGCTGTCTCTCTCTTGTTATAGAGTTTGTTTATACTAGCAGACAACCATGGCAATTTGTTTCTAAATTTCTCATTTTATTTGATTCTAGTAGGGATGGCCAGATGTAAACACATAAGTGCGAGTAGAACTCTATTGCATAAGTAGTTGAGGCTTTATCAGGACTCGGAATACTACAAGTAAATTTCAAGAGCTTATAGAATACAAGTTGATTAGTCCATCTAAAATCCTTAAATTCAGAAACATTGATTGCAGAGGTGTTTCTGACTTTAAAGGAAAAGGTCATAAGTCTGTGGTTAGGTTTAACAAACAAAGGAGACTTTAAGGGAGTGGTACATGCAGGGGGCTATGTTGGGCAGGGTCAAGTGTAGAATGTTTAGCCCTCTAGTTGGCTGTTTTACTATCTGTTCAAGAGAATTCCCATTTATTAAGTCAAGAAGTCTCTGGGTATACCCAGCTTTTAATATACAGTTGCTCAAGTTTATCAAGTGATAGTTCAAGTCATCTACCATAAAGGAATTCTTCATTATGGGTATTCCAGTTAGTACATTTAGAAATCTATTATGGTCATCCTAAGACATGGAAAATGTCCTATAACATGTTACATCTGGCACATCAGTAATGAGATCCAACATGCCCTTTTACATATCTCTTAGAGTTGAGTACCTCAAGTCATTCACACCCACATGGACTACCGCTAAGTCATAATTAAATGTATCCATTGAGAAGGACTGAATAGCTCTTGTAACATTGCAGATCCTGGCACCACAGTAACAGCTAACTGCAACCCTATCTTTGTCAAGCTTCATAAGCTTGGAGTCAGTATGTCTAATGACAGAGTCAATAATTACTAGGATATTTCTATTTGCACTAATGGAATTTTGGGTAGTGGGCTGTTTACAGTCTGCAGGCTACTGACTGTACTATGAGTAAGGATGGTGATGTTGTGTCTGTGTTTCTCAGCTGAGGCCTAATCATTATAGTTCTAAGAGGCCTAGGGATTTACTTTTTGGCACCCTCATCATGCATTAGTTTATAATACATACTTCAATTAGTGCAAAAAGGAACTATGCTATAGTCATTTGACTATATCATATAAGGAAGTAAGACAATAAGTTTAAGATGAAATTCTGCAAACATTTTAATTGTCCAGGCATAGTTTACTATTGAAATTATCAACAGAGAGTTACACAAAACCTAACCCCCAGGACCCTTCTATGAAAAGAGAAATTTCATTAATTCATGTCAAGTCTGCAGTCTATTGTCTCAAAATTGATAAACTAAACTCACAAAAAGGAATATGGTTAAAGAAAAAGATAAATAGACTTACTAAGAGACTTAGTAAAGCAGTAAAGTACACAAATCAGCAGCATTAGATAAGTTATGGGGTCAGAATATCCAATGGTGAGGCACAAATTCTTGTTAAAAATTAAATGATTGACTTATTGGCAAAATTAATTATATGAAAAGCAGAGTTAGAAAAAACAATATCTGAATTTATGGGATATCAAAAAAAAAATAAAGGGAAATATGATTAATTTTTAATTACATTGCTGTACAAAAAATAAGCTTAGCTGAAGCCTTGTCTTTTGGTATAGAGTAAGTGCATAGATTCCTAAAACATTTCCACAAAAAGAAAAACATTCTTCCTTGCTTCCTAATTGTAAAATTCATGTCTAGCATGGAGACGTACTTAATATCAAAAAGAATTTGGTCCAACCCTCCTCTACAAATTGGAGAAAGCATTGCCAGACTTGACAATTATTACTCTGCTGAGGTGATTAGCAAAATAAAATGTCTACCTTTATGAAAATAACTTAAAATAAAGGTATTAAGATTAGCTTGTTATTTCTGTCAATAATAAAAATGTGTTTACTTGAAGTACTAAAATCCCTGACTTTTTGAAAGAAACAATAGCATTCATACAAGTCAGCAAATCATTTAACTTTATAGAAAGCATGGGCTGGAATTCTACTTAACTTAAAGGGCAAGGAGAAAAAATACCTGGAAAACCAACATAAAAACTGGAAAATTAAAATATATTGATTATTTTATTTATTAGTAATTTTATCTCTAACACTTCATTTTCTCTCTGAAATGGCAAAACATTTGACAAACAAGTGGCTGGTTGAAAATGTCAGTAAATGATCATTTTTCCATGTTTAAACTTATGCTTGTTATATCTGAAATGTGTTCAGATGCAATAATCCATAAAGATGTAAAAAGGTAAATATATAATATTACAGTTATAAGATTAACAAAATAATTTAGTAAATGCCAACTAATTGGCTTTGGTACTTCAAGATACACCATACGATTTTATTTCATTCAATCACAGACAATAAGAATATAATGATTTTTATGTTATTCAATCATTAGTAAAATAAGATAACACAGTCCTATAAAGAAATGCTCAGTATTGTGGAATATTGATGATGCATTTTAAAAGGCGAGACACAAATGTTATTTTTTTAATTTCTTGGTTTCATCTATTAAATACAAGAACAACAGGTAAAGGCATTGACTAAATATAACATATTTAGTTCATAATTATAGTCATATTTAAATTCATTTGTTTCTGAAGTTAGACAATATGTTTAACAACAATTGATGTAAGAATTACTCTGGAGTTAAAAATAGTAGGTGTACTGATATTGTTTTGTGGACTAACATTGTTTTTTTTTTTCAGTTAAACTTCTTCACAATGATTTGAAATGGTGTTCATAACCTACAAGCATTCTATCAGTCTCAATGTAATTTTCAATTATTATGGCTGTGAAAAAGGAAGTAAACTGTGTGCACCATAACATTAAGTAACAACAGAATGCTAAATTAAATTATATGATGGGATTCTCTTAAAACCCATAATAGTGAAAAATAAGAAAGTTATATCATATAAAAATTAACAAGTGGGTTATTGAAATATTAAAAATACAAGAAGATTTGCAGAAAGCTAAATTAGTATAATAAAAACTGGAAATAATCTGAATGTTTTCATACAATTAATAGCCCAGTATTAGAATATTCAAAGTTGTAAATCTGAAGTTTTGTTAGAAAAACTTAGAATGCATGGATATGAGAGCTCTCAGTGTGCACATAATTTGGCTAATAAAATGCAAAATGTTAAGTAGATGGGCTAAAATTAAAAGCATTCTCAACCTCCTTAAAAAAAATACTCAGATGTTGAAGAAATGATAATCATTAAAAATACCATGGGGATTTAAATATGAAACAGAATGATATAATAGAAGACAGCATCCTACATAAATATTTGCAAAAGGTATTAAAAATAAACTGAATAAACAACATAATTATAAATAAATAGCCAATCACATTAAATGAAATTAAAGAGAACATTAAAAAGTAAGACTGGTAAGGTTAATGATTTTATGGTTTAATTGAGGAAATGTACCAACTTTTTCCTTCCAATATTCTTAATTTAGGCAATAAACTGTTTGGAAAGATTCAAAACTCAAATAAAATTCCACCATCTTGGAAGTTTTCACTTATTTTTCCCATATTAAAACACAAAAAAATTGGAGAAAATACATCATCTTATAGACATATTTATGTTTTCAATGTGGATTACAAAGTCTTTGTCATCCAATAATGATATAATTTCTATCACAAGTCCAAGATTAAATGGTATTATAGGCTTTATAATTAATACATTAATGTATGATAACATTAAAAGAATAAATACTGTCTTAGATATAGCTAATAACACAAAGAAAGAACTAGTCATGATTAGAGTAGATATTGAAAAAACTTTTGATTCAGTTAATTAGAATTATTTATAGGTGTATAGGTTGGTACTAGGCTATCAGCCCTAGGGCTTATACAAGCCTAGCCATAACAATTCCCTGGCTATTTCTTCCAACAATATTTACTTCCCTGGACCCCTGTCTAGCAGGGCAACTGATGTGATAACTGGGGTGAATTTCCTATCTCAATCCAATCATCAAGGTTCCTTTTGAAGAGGGCCAAAGAGGCACTCTGCTTGACATGTATGAGCAGTCTATACCAAAGTCTATCCCTCCAGCATGTTTTGTTCATTGTGATGACAAGGTTTAGATCCCTGGAGCATGTGGCTCTGAGGGATTGGGGTTTCTTTAAGTGTAGCATGTCCAGCAGCTCTGGGTTTGACATGGCTTTGTATGTTAAGCAGAGATCGCCTTTGAGTAGATGATATGCGACAGAGTATAGCTGGAGTTTTTTTAGACGGTCAGCATAGGGCATCTGCTTTAGGCCTGTGATTCTTTTAGTGAGGTATTTCTGTGGCCTTTCCAGTTGTTGCAGATATCTTGAGAGGTACATACCAAACAGGCTGTTGTATTCTATAATGGGTCTAATAAGGGATGAGTACAGTGGGACAATGGCCTCCTTTTTTTCTGGATGAAAATCCCTTAGTGATGAGGTGTGCCACATAGAAGGATTTCCTGACTGTTGTTGCGATGTGGTTATCAAAGGTGAGACCACTGTCCACCTGTGTTCCTAAGTCTCTTATCACACTTTTGGTATTTAGTGTACTGCCACCTATGTGGTAATTCGTGGGTGCATGTTTTTTCCCAAAGGAGATAACTATACATTTCTTGGCATTGAGCTTGAGCACATGGCTCTGGCACCAAGCATCTGTTTCTATAAGGCCCTTTTGTAGAATATCCACATAATTTGGGGATTCAGGAATGGCTCCCAATTTGCACTCATCTGCGAAATTTGTTAGCCAGAGTCCCTTAGTGTTGGCCTGTACATCAGAGAAGTAGATGCCAAACAAGAGTGGTCCCAGCTCTGAATCCTGAAGTACTCCACTTGTCACTTGTCTGGAGCTGGATTTGGAGCCGGCTACCTTTACAGTGTGGGTTCTGTCAGTATGCCAGTTGACAACCCATCGAGTGATGTAAGGATTAATGCCCAGCTTAGTAAGCATATCTATGATTCCAGAGTAGGGGTGATGTCGAAGGCCTTGGTGAGGTTCAGATAGGCTGTGTAAACTGCCTTACCTCGTCCACAGCTCTGGAGACTGATACAAAGAAGTCAATCAGGTTCAGGAGACAAGATTGTCCCTTCATGAACCCAAACTGGGTGGGTCCAGTGTTTGAAGGTTGCCAATGTCTTTGTTTATAAGTTCCATGATAATACATTCCATGGACTTGCAGATCAGGCTCATCAGACTGATGGGGTGATAGTTCCCAGGATCCAAGGTGGATTCCCCATTGTGGAGTTGGATAACTGTAGCTATGTACCACTCAGTGGGCACAAAGCCTGAGGTGAGGCTATATTTAAACATGACACTTAGGTGAGGTGCCAGTTCATTTTGTAGTTCATGTAGTACACAGCCTGAGATGTTGTCTGGTCCCATGGATGCTGTATACTTAGCTTTGGAGAGTGCGTTTTATACCTGTGTGGCCATTATTACCGGAATTTGGCAATCTTTCAGTATTGAGATGGGTCCTTTAGGGGGTGAGAGGGGGGTGACATTGGCACTGAATTGATCTGCCAGGATACTGGCAATGTCCTTGGGATCAGTATATTTAATATCATTCTGTTGTAGCTCAGAGCAGATCTGAGTATTGCCATTTAGATTCTTGACGTAGCTATAGAATGCATTGTGGTTGTCTTTGGAAATGTTGGCAATTTTATTTTCATAACTAACTTTGGAGGATTTCATGAGGGATCTCAGCTTTTTACTGAGGCTGGTAAGGGAGTTTTTTGCATCCTGGGATTTTCCTCTGTTCTGCAACAGTTTCTTCCTTTTGTTGTAAAGTTTGTTTATGGCAGGGGACCACCAGATTGGCTTTCTTTTTTTGAAGGAGAGAGTCTTGGTTCTATTTTGGATGGCACAATCCATGCACAAGTGGTGTGCTCGTACAGTGCCTTAGTGTAGGATTCAGCAGTTGAACTTTCAGTTCTCATCTGCCTGGGTGTCATGAAGTTTGTCATGAAGTTGGCTTTGGAAAAGTTGTTTACAGAGGTTTCCTTACTGGGGGCTGAGGGAGGGATGTGGATGTCAAGGGTGATTAGCTTATGGTCAGACCTGACCAACGAGGGGGTGACCATAAGTGTGGAGCATCGATTTTCCATGTTGGTAATGACCAGGTCTAGGATATTGTAACCCCTGGTGGGACTATGGATTAGTTGATCCAGGGCATTGGAATTTATGAATTCCAAGAACCATTGGGCAAAAGTGTTGGTACACTTGTAGTTTTCCCAGTTAATGGCAGGGTAGTTGAAATCACCCAGTATTAGGGTGTTTGGTTGTATCTTAATATTTTCCAGTATGTTTAGAAAGGTGTAGTGAAAATCTTGGGGCATGGTGGGGGATCTGTAGCAAGCTGCAGTTTGGATTGCAGTCTTACCTAGTGTTAGTTGCACCTGGAGACGTTCAGATGCATTATGTTGGGCATTTATTAAGTGTTAGAATTGTTTGGATCAGAATTGTATTAATGTATTAAGAAATATACACATAGGTTCTAAAGCATGCATTAAAATAGAAACACTTGTTTCTCATGTACTCAGTCTTAAAAAGGAACAAACCATGAATGTGTGCTACCCCATTAATGATTGATTTTAGCTATTGAACTCCTGGTAAATAGTACTAGACTCAATAAAATAATTTCAGTACCTGAAAATAACCAGAAACCTCCAATCAAAAATCAGCCCATTTACTGATGTTTTGTTGACTGTAATATATATAAATAATTCAATTTAGGAATTAAAGAAAGAAATTAAATTATTTCAGTGCAGATAATCAATGAAATGTAATGACAGTAACACTGATACCATTCTGAAAATCATCAAGTATTTTCTTTTTAAAAAGATAAATACAAATACAGTTGGGGGAAATGAAATAAGGTACTTAGGAATAAAGATCCATCCAAATGTTAATTAAATTATTTACAGCAACTTTAAAACCTCATTGAGGAGGAAATTCAGCTAACTAAGAAATGTAATGAATGTTTTTCCACATTTGAAGAAAGACACATGCTTATTAAGTTGAAAATATTACCTGAAACTCTATATTTACTAAAATTGACAGCGATAACATTGAAAATATTGATAAAATTGGAAACAATATTAATCTTTATTTCACACCTACAAAACCAACAATGTCATAGGGGAATCATGACAGATTTTAGGAAAGAAGTGGAATATGTTTTCTGGACCTGGACTCCTATTCCCATGCAGCAATATTCACTATTATTATACTTTGAATTGATCCCTTATATGTTAGTCAAACAAAAACACTCATAGACAAATAGTAAGAAATTGCTACAAAGGCAAGGAGTATAAAAAATTGAAAATGAAAAACTGAAATGATAGTTTTATGGTTATTAAGAAATTATATGTAAGGGAACAAAATAATTAGATTATACAAACATGCATAATGTTAACACTGAAAACTATATTTATAAATCCCTTTTATTAAAAAATGGACATTTTTAATCCTCTATGATATTAAAGACATGGAACTGCTAAAAATAATAATAAGTTGCTAAGGTATGATTGCTCAGAAAAAGAGTGAGTAATGTCAGGGAACACAATTCTAAATAAATGCAACGTTGACACCTCCAATGGAATATTAATGTAATGCATTATAGAAATGACACATAATTATACAATATTTTTAAATGAAGCTGAACAGAAATTCATTCCAAATATTTATAGATATATGATTTCCATCATTAAAGAGGAAGTGTACAAAAAATGTATGTAAGTTATATAAAATACTATTAAATAATAATGTAATAAATATTATTGGAACTTTCTTCAAACAAATGGATTAAATGAGTTATTAAGAGAGGCAAATACAGGTTTATTACTGAATTCAGTTAGCTGAACATCCTGCAGTATATATTGCAAGAGATCCATATGGAAAAACATTCACAGCATCATAATTATTTCATATGACATTTCTAAATTTTGCAAATCTATTTCCTCAATGTGTTGGAGATGTAATACGGCAGTTAGCATAGATTGAACTCATATATTTTAGACTGTGACAGAGTACAGACCAGAAAAAATAGTAATTTCTTTAAAGAACTGTGGACAGAGAAATAATTTTAAAATGAATGACACTATTAATGAATATAAGAGGAAATACATAGTAGACAGTATGCAATATTTTCAAGTCTAAAGTGGTAGCTAGAATTGTTGCTGCTAAAATAGAATTCTGATTCAGCACCCCTATTTAAGGATTTTTAGAGGTAACTGCAATTATTTGCAAAAAAGAAAAGGACACAAACATAAGATCTGTAAATAATATTATGAATGGCAGATGCTGGAACAATGTTACTTATGAAATGTATGGAAAGTAAAATGGTAAAGTTTGTTTTCTGCAAATTTGATAGCATAATATGCAGATGCTGTTAAACACTGTTGTTTGTATTTTGAATTTCTTCCTTTCTTTGCAAATATTGTATATATGTTAAAATTGATAAAAAATAAAAAGAACAATATGGTGACCCCACACTCTTTTGTTATCCCCCTGTGTTGCAGCCCAGCAATCAGGTAACTCAGTGGCCATAACTTTTCATTTGTTTTTCTTAACTAGAACATCCTCCAGTCTTATCCAGTGTCTGCCAGATATTTTCTCTTTTGATCAGATGCATTCACCTCCCTTAATTCCAGTGAAATGCTATAAAAATCTCTATCCCCCACTCCCCTCACCTGACTTAATCACTGCATACAGTCTTCTCATCCTCCCTGCCCTCTATGTTTCCTCATCAACAGGCTGTACAACCATCCTTTGGTCAAGCCTGTGCTAGCATCCTTCTGTCCTGTTTCTTCTGGTTGTCATCTGGCCCTACACACTCTGCTTCTGTTCCATTTTTTGAAATGCAGTTTATTAAGCAGCTGTAATATAGGAACTTAAAGTGAAAGAGGAGCAGTATTAGCAGCATGTTTATTGAGGCAAAATTTACTATACAGCACTCTTAAATGTTTCTTGATTTACTTTATTCAGGTGAAATTGTAGCACATTGAAAATTTAACCTGCTGTCACTTTATGGTTTATTATCCTTTACAATGCAATTCAGACAGTTGCCTGGTTTGGGAATAACACCATTTCATTCCAACACTTCATGATATACAAGAAAATCTTCTACCACAGTCATCCACATCATGCAGATATTTTGAATTTAATTAATTGCTCAGCTGACAAAGAAATAAACACAATATGCTGAAAATGCTAATCTCAAATGCTTTTTGATATCTCTTTTTAAACTCAATCTAATGCATGTGCTTCAGAATTTTCTCATACTTACAGTACTGCAGACACTTGATAGAGGGACTTCAGATATGACACTGACTGGTTTATGTAGCTAATGGGCTGGGAGTTAGCCAAATGCAACACATGCATACAGGTGATACAGGAAATGTTTCTTGATGGATTATCACCTTCATGAAAATAACATAGAGCTAAGGATTTCTAACTGATGTTTTGAAAACTTTTAGCTCTCAAGGCTTTATTTATTTATTTATAGACCAGTGCAGAGAACTGATCTCCAGGACCTTTTTCAGACTCAGCACAGAGCAGCTGTTGGATTATGTCACTTGATCAGAATCACACAATTAGGCAATGGAAGCTGAAAGAATCAAACTTAGATCACTGGACCACAGGAAACAACTCATTAACAGCTACTTAATCCTCTGTACCAGCTGTTGTACAGCACTATGAGTTTTTGTTCAGCCTCTAGCTCAACATTTCTGCCTGAATGAGTAGCTTATGAGCTTGTTAAAATAAAGTTATGCTGAAGTGCTGGATATGACATAATGATGACTGCAGGATAGTAGCCATCAAGTAAATTTTAGGATTTCATGCATCTCACTTTTATATATTAGGGACAACAGTTTTGTTAGTGAAGTCTGAGAAGCTTTAAGGTACATTTTCCTGATGTAATTCATAATGATTGCAGAAAGTATTTTTTAGGCTTGATATATGGTAGGATTGGAAATGTTAACCCAAAAGTTAAGCCTCCATAGGCTGAAACATTTTTAAACCTAATATGACTACAAATTTCAGAATTCTGTGTTTTCATAGGATTAGGCTAAAACATTTTTGTATACTGAATGCATTTTATGTGATGCTACCACTGTATTCTTAATTTAAATAGAAATAATATGATCCAGCTGATAAAAATCTTTTTTGTATGCTGCTATAAGATTATATCTAAGATGAAGTTCATATTTACAAATCGTAAACTGTCATGCACGTAAAACCATCAGACAATATGGTGCCTTAGTGTATAAAATCCTTGCTTCATAGCTCCAGGTTTCACTTCTGACTTCCATTTATTATGTGAATGGAGTCTGCATGCTCTCCTGGTGTCTGTGTGCATTTTCTCTGAGTGCATAATTTCTGCTAACCTCACCAAAATATGTTGGTTGATTAGCTAAAGTGTCAATATATATATGTATCTATATATATGTATCTATATATATATATATATATATATATATATATATATATATATATATATATATATATATATATATATATATATATATATATATATATACATATATATATATGGGTCTACTTCTTTTGACCTAACTTTCATTTGCCTGACACTCATTTGCCTGACCCCATTTGACTGAAATTTCATTTGCCTGACACTTCATTTGCCCGACACTTCATTTGACTGACAAGTATTATCAGCAAGAAAATGGAATATGCCCCCTTCCTCACTGTAGTGTGACCCTGGAGTTAGAATATATAGTTAGGGGCGGTGTGGGGGGTGAAGCCCCCCACTTCATTTCATATGATATTGTTAACTTTTGATGTAATATTGCTTAGTAAAAGAAAAGTAAGTGGGGGGCTTTGCCCCCCACACCCCCCCTAACTATATATTCTAACTCCAGGGTCGCACTACAGTGGGGAAGGGGGCATATTCCATTTTCTTGCTGATAATACTTGTCAGTCAAATGAAGTGTCGGGCAAATGAAGTGTCAGGCAAATGAAATTTCAGTCATTTGGTCTCAGGCAAATGGGTGTCAGGCAAATGGGAGTTAGGTCAAAAAAAGTAGACCCATATATATATATATATATATATATATATATATATATATATATATATATATATATATATATATATATATATATATATTGCACCCACTTTAACCTTGTGGCCCAGGTCATGGCTGAAAGGTCCTTAACAGACATTTCACTTACCTGTTTAATAAATAAATAAGTTTAAAAAAAGTAAAATAAAAAATAAAAAAGTATAGTCACCTGGGTGAATCATTAATGCTACATGGCATAACGAACCGTGTGTTACCCAACAAGATATTATCATTTATACTTCCCCAGATGGTATAAATGAAGCTGAATTGTAAATGCGATGCATTACCTTCAGATAATGCTGTAATACACAGACTGTCAACAGAGCTATACATGTCTCCCAAATGTCGTCATTTGCCAGATTAGTTCATTTTTTCATCTGAGTGTTCATACATACATACCCTAATGTGAAACTTAATGGGGTAATTTACAAATGGTGATGTGAAGATGGGTGAAGGCTGCTGCCTATCCAGATAGAATTTTGTAGATAATTCTGTCATTTGTAAATATTAATATAAGCCAAAGGCTTTTTCTCTTATGTTCTCTTAAATGGGAAAAATGGTCTTAAATGTGGTACTGCAAAAATGTAACAAAAGTGCACTCTGGTGTAACAAAGCTAATAAGTAAATTTTTTGATGTCAAAACTTAGAGCTGAGATGTCTAGATAAAGGCAGTCTGCATATTGTTTTGAGGCCAGAGTTAATGGCAAGAATTTGCATCTATAATTTATTTTATTGCTCTGGCTTCCTGACCAGCTGCAAGATCAAGGGCTATTAACCTCTGAACTGTGTTTTCAGTTAGATATAGCTAGGAAATAGGAAGATTATACTTGTTTGTTTGTCTGTGATGTCAGTACTTTTCTACTGTATTATTTTAAGTATTTCTCTGTGATCTTTGAACTTTTGACTAGCACTGTGTAGCAAGAAGTATTGTCTTGTGTTTTTATTATTTATTATTAAATATTTTAAAACCTTTCAACTGTGGCTATTTTGTGTAAAGATAATTTAAGCTCTAAGAGTACATTGTATGTATATAGTGATACTGTACCCAGACACTCAAAATAAGTCTTGACTGTTTGGTTGCACTTACATTTGGATAATAATATTGCACGTTATAATTGGACACCCTTTCATAAGGGCCTTTGAGTAACTGATAAATATTAGCTTGGTGGTGGCAGTGATTTCTACCATATAGTCTGGGTAAAAGGGGCACAGCTGGAGAACCTGTGCCAGCCTTCCCCAGGAGTGTCTGTGTAGTTGTATAAACTCATCTCAAAGTGTGTGTGTGTGTGTGTGTGTGTGTGTGTGTGTGTGTGTGTATGTCAGACCTGCTGGCTTGTCTGTGGAAGTACTGTGGAGTGAAGCACCTGAAGACCAACCCCTACCATCCCCAGACTAATAGTCTGGTTGAGATGTTAAACTCTATGATCAAGTCCATGCTATGGGCATTTTCAGACTAGTTTAAGAGGGGGTGGGACAAAAAATTGCCTCATCTGTTGTTTGCTTACAGAGAAGTACCCCAGGAATCCACATGATTTTCACCTATTGAGTTGCTGTATGGGCATAGGATGAGGGAACCTCTAGATTTAATTTGAGATGAGTGGGAAGGTGAGTGTGAGCCTCAGAGGGAGTCTGTTGTGGCATATGTCCTAAACCTCAGGACAAGGCTCAGGGAACTCATGGGCTTGTTCCGGGAGAACCTGACAGAAGCCCAACAACAGAAAAAGGTGTGTTATGACAGGAATTCTCGAGCTAGAGAGTACGCTGTGGGGCAGCACATAATGGTTCTCATTCCTGTCAGACACAACAAGCTGCAAGCAGCTTGGAATGGACCCTACAAGGTGGTAAGAAAGGTAAGTGATGTTAACAATATGGTGAAACTGCTAGGTAGGAGGCAGGTGCACACATTGTACCATGTTAACATAATGAAACCTTACCATGATAGGGAGGCCCTTGTGCTGAGCATTTGCAGTAGATTACAGGAGGAGTCTGAGGGAGATCTGGTGACTGATCTCCTCAGTGAGGCTTGGACTGACACCTCAGTGGAAGGGGTAGCAAAGTTGCAGCAGCTATCTCCTACCCATGTTTGTGAAATCCGAGCAGTGTTACAGGAGTTTGGGGACATGTTCATTGGGAAATCAGGGTGTACCCACCTTGTGCAGCACAAGGTAGATACAGGACCCAAAAGGCCTGTTAGGCAGATCCCTTATAGGGTGCCTGAGAGAGTCAAACAGATTCTGAGGGACGAGCTACAGGAGATGTTGGAACTACAGGTGATTCAAGAGTTCAAGAGTTCAACAGTCCCTGGGTCTCCCCAGTGGTGCTAGTGCCAAAGAAGGATGGCAACACCAGGTTTTGTGTTGACTACAGAAATTCAAATAGTCACACAGAGTCAGATGCTTACTCTATGCCTAGGACAGATGATGCCCTAGATCAGCTGGGTGGGGCTATGTATCCTACAACCATTGAGCTTACCAAGGGTTACTGACAGGTGCCCTTGACTCCCTGTGCTAAAGAGAAGTCCGCCTTTGTGACTCCTTTTGTGTTGTATGAGTTCACAAAGATGCCCTTCGGGATGAAAAATGCCCCAGCAACTTTCCAGAGGCTGGTAGATCATATCCTAGCAGGAGGGTTTGCCCTTACTTACCTAGATGATATTGCCATCTACAGCCATTCCTGGCAAGAGCACTTTCAACATGTCAGGAAAGTGCTGGACAAACTACAAAGGGAAGGGTTGGCCATTAAGCCCAGCAAATCTCAGGTGGGTATGCAGAGGTCTCCTTCCTGGGACATAGAGTGGGGAGTAGTAAGATCAGGCCAGAACCTGCCAAAGTGGAAGCCATTCAGGCATGGCCTGCACCTGTTACCAAAAAGCAGGTGAGGGCATTCTTAGGGGCAGGAGGGTACTACAGAAAGTTTGTCCCCAGTTATAGTACCATAGCTGCTTCCCTCACAGACCTGACAAGGAAGAACAGGCCAGATAAGGTAGTGTAGACCCCATCACATGAGCAGGCATTCCAAGAGCTTAAGGAAGCTTTGGGAGGACCCCCTGTGTTAGCCAGACCAGATTACAACAAATAATTTGTTGTGCAGGTGGGGGCTGTACTTATCCAAATTTCTTCAGAAGTAGAAGAGCACCCAGTGGTTTATTTCAGTTGTAGGCTCCAACCCAGGGGGAATGCTATGCAGCTGTAGAAAAGGAATGTCTAGCCATAGTGTGGGCACTGCAAAAACTTCAGCCTTATCTGTATGGAAGAAAATTCACTGTAGTGATAGATCACAACCTCCTAACATGCTTACACAGACCCAGCCAGCAAAATGCCAAGTTATTAAGATGGAGCCTAGGGTTGCAAGCATATGATTTGTCAGTGCAGCACCACAATGGGATTAGCAGTGCCAATGCAGATGGGCTCTCAAGACAGGGAATGAGGTAAGGTATACTCAGATAGACCTAACCCTTTCAAGCAACGTTTCTCAAAGGTCACTTGAAAAACTAGCTTGCGTTCCCCAGGGGGGGGGGGGATGTGTGAAGATTGGTGAAGGCTGCCAGCCTAGCTAGATAGAATTTTGTAGATAATTCTGTCATTTGTAAATATTAATATAAGCTACAGGCTTGTTCTCTTAAATGAGAAAAAAATAGTGTTAAATGTGGAACTGCAAAAATGTAACAGTGCACTCTGCTGTAACAAAGCTGAGAAGTCAATTCGTTGATGTCAAAACTTGGAGCCGAGATGCCTAGATAAAGACAGTCTGCCTATTGTTTTGAGGCCAGAGTTAATGGCTAGAATTTGCATGTATAATTTCTTTTATTGCTCTGGCTTCCTCAGCAGCTGCAAGATCAATGGCTATTAGCCTCTGAGTTTCTGTTAGTCTGTGAACCAGAAAGAAATTATGTAATCTGAAATGAATCAGTGGTACTGTGTTATCAATTTAAGGACAGAAATAATGACAGCATTAGAACATTTGTCTTCAGAACATCCAACTTACCACTCTGCCTATGTCTATATGTAAGTATGATTTTAGAACTCTGTTTTCTCTTAGATATAGCTAGTAAATAGAAAGATTAGACTAGTTTGTTTTTTCTGTGATGTCAGAACTTTTCGACTGTATTATTTTAAGCATTTCTCTGTGATCTCTGAACTCTTTACTAGCACTGTGTAGTAAGAAGTATTGTCTTGTGTTTTTTATTACTAAATATTTAAATCTGTGGCTGTTTTGTGTAGAGATAATTTAACCTCTAAGAGTACATTGCATGTATATAGTGATACTTTACCAAGTCCCTCCAAATAAGTCTTGACTAGTTGTACTTACCATTTGGATAATAATATTGCACAGTATAATTGGACGGTTTACTATCAAAAGCATGAAAATCACTTACATGAACGGTGATTTCCGCAATAAATAACATCGACTCATACATATTAAGTAGGTTGTATGGTTGACGCAACAAAGTCGACAAATTCTGTTGACCATAGTTTCTAAATCCCCCATTCACAGCAATGCTGTGAATTCCTACCCTATGTATGTCCTTCTAAATGGACGTACACATGAACGTTGACATTCCAACTGTCGCAACTGCCATGGTCGAGGAGGTGGCTGTCGGGCATGTCAGCATTTGACTGTAAACCTAATTGGACACCCTTTCATAAGGACCTTTGAGTAGCTGATAAATATTAGCTGGATGGTGGCAGTGATTTCTATCATATAGTCTGGGTTGAAGGTGCACAGCTGGAGAACCTGTGCCAGCCTTCCCCAGGAGTGTCTGTGTGGTTGTATAAACTCATCTCAAAGTGTGTGTGTGTGTGTGTGTGTGTGGGGGGGGGGTGTCAGTTACTTGGGCAGGGGCATAAAGCACTAGTGGGACAGAGAGGTTGCTGGAGGTTTTAGCTTGCCCACTAGACTGAGATCTGGACTGTATAGCTGCACCAGTGGGGAGTCTTATTGGGGACCCAGAGAGAAAGGGAGAAACCAGCCTCAGACTGCCTGTGATCTCTGTGTGCTCTTAAGGGAAATTGTACTTTACTGTGTGTGTATTTATTATCCTTTTGCTATATGGACACCCCTCACTGGTGTTAGTGGTGAGGATTAAGGCTCCTTGATTGCAGGGCCACTGCACGGGCGTCACAGGTGAAATTAAAAAATACAAACCCTTTCTACATGAAGGACAGAGTTTTATTATGAGTAAAGCACAGGATGGGATATGCATAAACATTTTATACAGTGACCTATAAACATTATTTATACTTGTGTATGTTCGCATCTGGTGTCATTCTAACAGGATCCAGTTTCTACCTGCCTGGGATGACATGATCGATAGACCTCGATACTTTGCCAGAGATGGTCCTCATATGTCACCCCTGAGATTTCAGCTACTGACAAAGGCTCTTTCCACCCCCATAGTGCCATTTTTAGGCAATGTCACAAGGACAAAATTCTTAATGTAAAAATTTCATAAAAAACAACCTCAAGGTTATACTGCTAAACATGAGGAGTCTTAGCATGAAACTGCACTCACTGGAAGCAGTCCTTACCTTGGAAGACATTGACATCTGTGCAGTCACAGAGACCTGGTTCAAGGCTGTGGAGAGCACCCCAGCCATACTGGGTTACATCTCCTACCACACGTTCAGACCACAAACAGAAGGTGTGAAAACTAAAGGAGGCAGTGTATCAATATTCATTAATGATAAGCACACCTGTAGATTGGTTTAACAGTATGATTCCCTGGAGACACTTCAGATGCAACTAACTGTTATTAGGATACCTATTCAAGTCATTCCCAGCTACATGACTCCCTCCATTAATCAAGACACCCACTCTGCCTACTTGGATCTACTGGAATCCATCAAGATACATCCAAACAGCATGGTTCTGGGCAATTTTAATTACCCATCCATTGACTGGGTGATTTACTCATTCTCAAACTCACTTGCTCAAAGGTTCCTTGAGTTCCTTAATTCCACCTCCCTGGGCCAGCTGGTGGACACCCCAACTAGGGATGCCAGCATGTTGCATCTGCTGCTTACCAATCTGGAAGACTGCAGTAACACCCCCACTGTGAGGTCTTCCCTTGTCAGATCTGACCACAAATCAGTCTCATTTGAAGTAACTATCAACTCGGACCCCCCCAGCAGTAGCTAAACTAAAACACTTCCCCAATGCAGATTATATCCTTCTAAGGGATGGTATAAATAGCTTCAATGCACCCCCCCCTTAGATGGAACTGGCAACTATACCAAGTCCTTCACCAATGCTTTTTACAAACACCTGTATAACTGCATTGACGCAGCTGTACCTGATAGGGCCAAAATAAGCTCTTCAAGGAAGAGCATACCTGCCTGTTTGGCAACTGCCATTAACAGGCTTTACAATAAGAGAAAGAAATTGTTATCCAAAGGGAAGAGGGACCATGCCCTAAACTGGAAACACTCCCTCCTCAGCTTAAACAAGCAAATAAGACTTTTTGTGAAATCCTTCAAAACAAGATATGAATTTCATTTAGGGTCCTCAGCTAAGGACAACCATAAGGCATTCTTTAGTTACATCCATAGCCTTAAAGATAAGACCCAGATTTGCCATACACTGGTAGTTTAATAAGGCATTCTTTAGTTACATCCATAGCTTTAAAGGTAAGACCCAGATTTGCCATACACTGGTAGTTAATGACACCACATACACTGAGCTTGTAGACAAAGCAAACCTGTTAGCTGACATGTTCTGTGAAAACTTCCCTCCCCTGCCCCCACCACACATACCCAGTCACATTCCTTCCACCATTCTCCCATCTTGTATCTCTAGAGAGCAGGTTGTAAATGCCCTCTCTAAGGCCAAAACACAGCATCTATGGGACCTGATAATGTTCCAGGCTGCATCTTACATGGGCTTCAATAAGTATTAGCAACACCATGGGATAGTCTTTTCAATCATAGCCTAAGCACCAACTGTATCCCAGCTGAATGAAAAATGGCCACTGTTATCCCCTTCCATAAAGGTGTTGCTTCAACTGACCCCAGGAACTATAGACCTCTTAGCCTGACTAGCCTTATCTGCAAGGCCATGGAGCAAATCATCATGGACCTTATCAACAAAGACATAGGTGATGTCCAAACACTTGACCCTACTCAGTTTGGATTTGTGAAAGGGAGATCATGCCTGTTAAACCTGGTGGACTTCTTCAAGACAGTCACCAGAGCCCTGGACAAGGGGAAAACTGTATACAGCCAACCTAGACTTGGCCAAGGCCTTTGACACTATTCCCCACTCAGTCATTATTGACAAACTCACCCAGCTAGGTATCAACCCTTATATCTTTAGGTGGGTCAGTAACTGGCTCACCAATAGAACCCATACAGTCGAAATAGGGGAATCCATCTCCAATAGCAGACACAAAACCAGTGGTGTTCCACAAGGATCAGTCCTGGGACCTCTACTGTTCATAATCTATTTCTCCAAAGTACAACAAAAAACTAAAGGTGTATGGCTGACAAAGTTTGCTGATGACTGCAACTGGGAGCAATCATAGAATCTCCAAACAATGTCAACATCTTACAAGAGGGTCTTACACAAATAAATGATTGGCGCCAAAGTCACGGCCTTAACCTCAATGCAAAAAATGTATTATCCCTTTTAGTAAGAGTGATATTCCAGCTAACTGACACATCAATAGAAATGCTCTAAGCATGCACTCAGTGGTGAGATACCTGGGCACAAAGGTTGACAGCAACCTTACCTTTGATTACCATGTCTCCACAGTGGTAATAAGGGCATTCTGTATTTCTTATCCCATAAGTAATGGCATTGCCTCCAGAAAAAAAGAAGTTATAACCTCCCTGTACTCTTCCCTCATCAGGCCAATAATTGAGTACAATGCCCCTTTTGATATGTACCTTTCCAGACACCTGCAGCAATTGGAGAGACCACAAAAGTTCCTCAGAAGGAGAATTTGAGGTCTTCAGTATCTGTCCAATGTGAATCAGCTGAAATCACTGTCACTTTACTCCTTTTCATACAGACAAATCAGAGGCAATCTCTACCTTGTGTATAAGGTAGTCTCTGACTTTGCTTTATTGGAAATGCTGCATATCCATAAGTCCAATGGTTCATGAGTTACTCACTCTAAAGACCTTAACCTGGTATGTGACATTAATAGAAAATGCTGGAGGGACAGATTTGTTACCCAGAGGTTGCCACACATGTGAAACAGACTCCCAATTCATGTCATCACAGCACCTCTTTGGCCATCTTCAAGCGCAATCTGGATGATTGGATGGGTAACCATACATTCATCCGGGGTTCCACCTGTGTCTCTCTTGAACAGCGGCAATAGGTGCTGATCATAGAGATAATGGCAGAACCCTGTTAGGCTGTAAGGGCCCTAGTGCCATTAATTTCCTATGATCCTATAATCCTATGCAATTCATAGAAGAGAAATGCCCTGATGTTAGATCATGTGCACATTGTACTCTGTAATTACAAAATTAACAGTAAACTGGATGCAACCCAGAGCATACACAATTCTGTGTATACTCTCACAATAAGTGGTTCAGTAAGAAAACTGTTAACATGATCGCTAAATATATTGATTCATTATTCTTTTGTTCATTAACCTTAACATGAAATCCTTCCCCATTTTATGTTTCTCATCATTTATTGCAACACTTTTCAAGTTTTCATTGAATAAACTGTAAGAGGCAAATGTACTGTCAGCTATATGGCAGATTTTGTTGTTTGACAGAATATACCAAACATTATATATTCTTACGTTGAAAGATAAACTGCCTGAATGTTCCCGATTTTAAATATTTTCAGTGTTCAGGACTTGTCTCAATACTTTTACTATCCTGAAAGCCAAACACCTGAAAATAATAGAGATGAAGGGCTTTGTCTTCAGACGGTAATTTCAGACTTCACTACAGAATATTTTTCCATTAAAAGAAGACTGACATATTTACAGGTTATATATGTTTATTTATCTTTTGCTTGCAGTCACTATATAAGTAAGTGAATATCCAGATAGTCATCTGAAAACTGTTTCAGTACAGCACAGTCATTATGATGCTATGAAACAGCGGTGATGTTTGAATGCAGTAAGCATAGTTCACATTACACTATGTTTACCAACAGTACTCCTCAGGTAGCAATCAAGGTGCCAATGATGTTCAGAGAAAGAAATAGCTGGCAAGAACAATGCATTCCACTCCTGTCATGTTTTGGTCATCAGTAACATAGTTAAATCAAGCATTATAAGCCACAGGTATAAAACTTTCAAACAGGTATTCCTTTTTAATGCCATAATGCACCTATATATACCCAAATCTTAAAGGCATAGCTTATCATTTATCTTAACAGGGGGATGAAAAGCAACAACCTTTAGCAGTGGTTGTTGGCAAAAGTGGACAAATCTTACTTTTCCAAAAATCAGTGAATGGTTATGCAATATAGAAGCTGGTACACAGCAATTATATTTAGACACTAACTCAATGAGATAAAAAAATTGCCTAAGTACAGCTTAGGTCTAGAAAATGTGTTAAATACTTTATAAATGCCATGTGGTGATCACACACTGAATTAAGTTATGCATCCTTATCAGATTTGTTGTGATTGTATGCACTTCCAAGTCTGTATATGAAAGGCATTCTACTCCTTTCCATTTCCTAGTTTTTGTTAGGTAAAAATAAATAGCAGTATTGGTATATGGTGTATATTGTAATAAATAGCAGTACTGGTATATGATGAATATTGTAATAAATAGCAGAATTGGTATATGGTGAATATTGTAATAAATAGCAGTATTGGTATATGGTGAATATTGTAATAAATAGCAGTACTGGTATATGGTGAATATTGTAATAAATAGCAGAATTGGTATATGGCGAATATTGTAATAAATAGCAGTATTGGTATATGGTGACTATTGTAATAAATAGCAGTATTGGTATATAGTGAATATTGTAATAAATAGCAGTATTGGTATATGGTGACTATTGTAATAAATAGCAGTATTGATATATGGTGAATATTGTAATAAATAGCAGTACTGGTATCTTCTTCTTCTTTTGGCTTTTCCCGGTCAGGGGTCGCCACAGCGGATCATCTGTCCGCTCATGATTGGCAGTGGAATTTTACAGTGTCAAGTTGCCAGCCCGGCACCCAACCACCCACAGAAGGCACACACATGCACACACTCACACCTAGGGCCAGTTTAGAGTGTCCAATCCACCTACTGCATGTCTTTGGGATGTGGGAGGAAACTGGAGCACCCAGAGGAAACCCACGCAACCACAGGTAGGACATGCAAACTCCACACAGAAGGCACCCCAGATGAGAATCGAACCAGAGAACCTCTTGCTATGAAGCAGCAACACTAACCTCTGCACCACCGTGGCCACCCAAATAGCAGTACTGGTATATGGTGAATATTGTAATAAATAGCAGTATTGGTATCTGGTGAATATTGTAATAAACAGCAGTATTGATACATGGTGAATATTGTAATAAATAGCAGTATGGGTATATGGTGAATATTGTAATAAATGTCAGTATTGGTATATGGTGAATATTGTAATAAATAGCAGAATTGGTATATAGTGAATATTGTAATTCATGGAGGTTTCTATTAAATGCATGGATTGTAGGCAAGAATATTGCATAGAATTTTAAAGTATGATTATTCTAATATAATGCCACTTGCTCATGCGCAAGCCTGATTAGGACTCCTTCTTCCTTTCCCTTCCACTGTGCCCCTCTCCTTCTCTCTCACTTTCATTCATTCAAAAATGTAATAAAATCATTTGAAAAAGAAATGAGAACAAAATGTACTGTTCAGTTGTAGCAATGACTTCATAATTTGTGTCAAAGAGGACATTTGAATCCACATTTTAGTCATTGTATTTGTGTATATAAGACAAAGCGGTCTGTGAACATAAGAAGCAGACGGTATAACTCATTGTTTATGTGTCTGTATGTATATTTTCCTAGTGTTTGTGTGTGTGTGTGTGTGTGTGTGTGTGTGTGTGTGTGTGTGTGTGTGTGTGTGCACGTTTATGTATTTCTATATATGTCTGTGCATTTCTATTTCTGAAACAGCTGTCTTTGTAGGACTGCAGGAGTAAGTATAGATGCACACTGAAAGGAAAAGGCAGCATGGATACTCATTGTCAATATAATTTTCTAAATGTATCCTTGAGTATTGTTTAATTCCCATCTGGAATACCAAGTCCTGTCCAGCTTATTATTATTTCAAACTGTCTTTGATAGAGAGATGAAAAAGCGAATGTGTCTTTGTCAGAATAATGAAAAAAATATAAAATTTGAAAGACAATGGCTTTGATATCTGAGTTTTAAAAACAAAATCTCAGTAAAGAAGTAATTGAATAACACAAAATTAAAATACTCATTAAAATTATGTTGTGTGGCACAAAAAGAATTTACAACATAGTGTAATAAATGGAATACAGTAAAATGTTTTCTCTCTCTCTCTCTTTCTGGCATCTGTAAATATTTCTTATGCTCAGTGTTTTCGTCTCATTCAGTGATGACAAAAACCCATACAGCTCTGCTTAAATAATAATAATAAATTAATAATAATAAAAACATTTAAAACATTTTAAAACTCATTGTTTTCTAACTCTGTTCGCAAAATTTGGAATTCACTTCCAGCTGACCTAACACTAGAACCATCATTAAACCAATTCAAGAAAAATCTCAAACAGTATTTCATGACACACTGGCTATGCCCCTGTCAGAATCCAGACTAACTCCTACTATACTCTAGTATAGGAAACAGTATTGTAAGGAATACCTAGCTGCTTTTATCTGATTGTCTGTTGCCATATAAGTTTGAGCTATGACTGACAAAAATTGTTTATAATGTTCATGTTTAATTTCAATGTAATGTTTTTAATGTTGGAGCTTTTCTCTCTGGGCCTCTGCTGAAAATGGACATGTATCCAGTCCGACTATCCCGGTCAACAAATGTAAAATAATAAAATAAAATAATAACATTGTGAAGAGGATTTCTTTCACAAGAAACTCATTTTGCTGGTATAGTGCAGCTTCAGTATTAATTTTTCAATAATTTATTTAATTAAGAAGGTGACCTTAGTAAACATGAGCCTTTTTTAGGTTTGCCTTTCACAGATGTGTCATCTTTATCTAATTTTATACATGAGGTTCGAATGTGAATATGCTGCAGCTCTGGAAATAACTTTAAAACCTAAGCACAGTTCAGAATTCTTAACACAACTGATCAGCAAAATAAATTAGAATTACTTGTTAATTTAATTGCACACACTCTCTGCTGGGTATTTCTACAGCAGTAAACATAAAAGAAATATTAGCATCCAGTCACTGAGTCACAAATGCACAAAGGAAACTGGATACTCTGATAGCTAATTAAAAAAGCATTACTTTCCACCCATGCCGCTGACCTCTTGGCATGTAAAGGATAAAGAAGAAGGCTCTATGTCAGTCATGTTTAGTCAACAAACCTTAACTCTGCTACAGGCTGCTGTGTAATGCTGAAAGTGGCAGCAGGAAATGGTTTAGAAATAAAAGCACAGTGGTCTATACACCCACATATATGTAAATATGTAGCTGTCACAGAAATACTTCACTTACAAAATTCTAAATATATATGCTGGGAATGCAGTACAAAATATTCGTATGTTATGAGATATTCATGGACACATTATGCATAGTATTTCAATAAAAGCAAACTGTTGCCACTTTGATATGACAGTGTTTGCTTTTTTCATTACTGTCTCATTGTTATAATCACTTGTGTATGAATCTCCTGTTTTGGGCTTTTCTTGAAAGATGTCCCTGTATCCGAAAACTTTGCATATTTATCAAACTATAACATAAAGCCACATAATTAAAATAGGAAGAAAAACATGCTCATAGAGGGAAATATATTTATGTATAAAAATATATGTAGATTTATATTGTTTTCTTGAAACTTGACACTAGACTGAAATAGTCAATAGCATTAATTAATCATATATATATATATATATATATATAGAGAGAGAGAGAGAGAGAGAGAGCAATATTTTTTATTGAGCTGAAATTATGTTTTGTGATGTGCAACATTGATGGTTTCCCAGATATTCTAACAATTCTGTAGCTGTTTCCTAATATATCTATAAATAAATAGAATGAAAGTAGTTTGCAGATGCAGACCTTTAAATAAACCCAACTGACATTTATACCCAGTTAGCAATTGCATAACAACTGCAGTTTATTTTTGGGGTTAGCAACCTGGTAGAAAATGTCAAAGTCAGTTACTTACGGCCTTTTCTCCTTTTTGTCTTTAGACAGACAAATACCAAAGTGCGTATCAGGTTTATGAGTAAAACTAATCTGTAGTCCTAAAATTAATTCTGATTTAGAAAATTGTGTTCCTTCAGTGCATCTTTATTTTATTTTATTTATTTTATGCTATATGCACTAAGTCATGACTACAATTCATATATATATTACCAAAAATACACACACATCAATAACAAATAATTAATCCAGAAAATAAAATTTAAAGACAAAGATAGTGACACACAAAATCAATTGTTCTGTATCAGGGCATCCTAATGTCTACACACTGAGCAAAACCTGAAGTAAATAATTTGCAATCTGATAAATAGTTGCTAAAGAGACATCATGCTGACATTTATACACATATTTAGCCAGAGTAATTTATGGTTCATTCTAAACACAACAGCAGAAAAGATCAATTTATCAAAACAATGTTTTCTGAAGAAACAAAGTACTGCATTAAATGAAACTTTTAATAACTTACGTATGAGCTGTGTGATAGCAGAAGACAAGCTAGAAAGGAAGGAACATATTTTTATAACACTTTTCAAAGAAATTATGTGTGAAAGCAGTTCATAGTTTAGAACAGGAAAGTAAAATGTCTGCTGCTGTGAATGCCTGGAAGGAGTTTTGCTGAGCAAATGTGTCGCAAGGCATATACAGAGGTGTTCTGAAATAGTGGAGACTCACATAGTCAATGGTGACTGCTAGGGGATGGAGCCCTGGCTTTGGGCCCATGTGAATCCTATGCACTTGGATGGCATTTACTAAGGGTTGATCAGCTCTTATGCGATGCTCTACAACAAATTAATAACTGAACTGCTATGGCTAAAATGGAGGCAGAAAAATGTATTAATGTTTACAGAGTACTTGTTTTGGCTTAATCATTATAAATGACAGTATATGATATAATGTGACTTAGATAAAATGGTATATTTCAAATTATATAATGATTGGCCATTAATTTTCAAAAACAAGTATGCTGATTGGTCAGCCCATCCAATGTGCCCATTGTAAATCGAGCATATACAAAAATGTCTGGTTGCCTGGGCTTTCTTCTATTGGCATAGTCTATGAATTTTCAGTTTTTTTGAGCTAGGATGAAAGCTACAAAATTCACAATCCAAACAGTTTACAGGCACAAGAGACCCATGACAGAAATTGTACATGTAAACTGTCCAGATTACGAATTTCGTATCACTAGTTCAAAGAAATGACAAGATTCTGAGATATGCAAGGCACTGGCTCTGACCTCCTGGATTATGTATTACTAACCCTTGAAATGAGCTAGAGCTGAGTGCAAGGCCATATTGGAAGTTCAGCTTCAGGAAATATTGGTCAATTGAGAATCTCACAGACTTCCTAGGTTCAAATATATGTTATTCAGTTTGCATGTGGTTTACTTTCCTCCTTTTTCATGTTTAAGAGACTAAACTGTCCACATTACAAACTATTTTTTCTCTTAAAAAAATAAAGAAGCAACACACATCTTCCTTTCTCTGTTGCTTTCTTGCAAAAGCACAGATGTATTGTGTACGTATTGGAATGTAAGTCCCATATGTATGTGCAATACACCAGGAAGGCTCCAGGATACCGCAGGGAAAAACGCAGAAGAGCAGCATAGTGCCATTATACAAAAACATTATTTAAGAAAAGTAACTAACTTTTTTCTTAAATAATGTCATTGTATAATAGCAATAACCCATGGCTGGGTGTGGGTAATGCTGGAGTTACCCATGGTTGGCTTTGTTTGGTCAAAAGTACTCAAAATCACTAGAACAGTGGGTAAATCCATCATTACTCACACCCAGCCATGGGTTATTGCTATAATGTTCTGTGTTTTCAAAACTGTTCCGTTAGTTGTAAGGGTGGATTATTTATCACTGTTCTAATCAAACAAATAGTTTCTGAAGTATACCCTATAGTATATTTTAAATGATTTTTTTATTAAATGTTTATGTTACTCCACTACACACAATTAATAATAGCTGTTGCAGCAACTAAAGCTCACAGAATTAGATGGCTGCATTAGATTTCCTACTTATGGTGGCTTCTTGAGCTCTGCTGTCAAATCCACCATGATCAGAAACGTCTCTTTAAAGGAATATTTTTGTTCACCACAGCTGGTCGTACACATGTGACACATGTGTGGTACCTCTACATCTCAAGGTAGACATCAGGTAGACATGTGGTATAATCCATCACTCTCTATATGCCAGCAATTGTATAACAGTCATAGCACCTATATCTCATCATGTAAAATTAAAATAAAAATAGGTCAGTCAGCATGCTGTATGGAAGGATGCAACTCAGAACACTTTCACTTGTTTCAGCTGCAACAACAACACAATAAAGTTAATTTTGCTTCATTTTTATACTTTGCAGAATGCTATGTTAAAAAGCAGAAATATTCAGGATCTGACCCCAAGCATCATGGGTCTATGTTTAGCCATCGAACAGAAAAAGCATTGAACGGCATATTTCATTGAACATGCTGTTCATCAAGCCATTTGAGTAACATCGCTTTACAGTGGGGATCAGGAAATGTGCTCTTTTCCCACTGTAGTGTGATCTCAGAGTTGGTATATATAACTAGAGGTGGGTGTGGGGTGTGCAGCCCCCTCATGAGGAGTTTTGCTGTACAGCATTTTTGATGTAATGCTGTTCAGCGATTTTTCCATTCAGTGGCTGAACATAGACCCAAGCATCATATTCTACAAATCCTGCTATCCCAGATGTGTCATTAATGACCTTCAAAAGCATAACAATGCATCTCTTGATAGTCTTCATTTGGGACAGATAGCATGTTATTCTTTATAATTCTGTATAAACAATGCAGACAAAGCACAAAAGTATATATGTGATGCTTGTCTCTTTCTGTGTGTCTGTCTGCATGCATTGCTATCACTGAAATGGGTCCAGTACAGTACACCACTGCACTGAGCTCTGCCTTGTAGAGTTATGTATGTAGCACCCCATGATAAGATAGTGCCTTCATTTCATGATCACCTTAATCCCTGCTATGATTAATGGGAAACAGTGAGCCACCAAAATGTGTGACAACAGAAACCCAGGAATGTCATACATACATGCATACTGTACTTGCTACAAGTTACAAAACTAAAAGGCACGGGTTATACTTCCTTATAAATGTCTATTGTGTTTAACATCATTAGTTTTATTTTGGGGGGACTTCAGATAGTGATTATATGCCTGGTGTGTATTTTGTTTACCTTGTAGAAGCAATTTCTCTTTGCCGCTTTACATTCTTTGGTTCTGATATTTTTCTTGCTTGACTATACTCTTTCCACTTTTTCTGATGATATCAGAATATAGAACACTGTTCTACTCTTGAATGAATTTTTATAGGCATACACTAATTGATAAAGTGTTAATTTCCAATTGGGCTGCTAGGTTCTTTCATTTCAACTTACTAACTCACTTTCACTTTGTTTACCTAAAGATCGCTATGCAGCATTGAGTCAAAAGGCATTTTGTATACTTCATTTACATTCATTTGCTTACCTTACATGTTCTGCATTTACCTTGTTCTTTTTCTATTATTCTTGAATTCTATCCACTTTACACTTTTTGAATAACTTCTCTAGCTCATCACTGTAAAGATTCCTTTGGACGAATTCATTCTCACACCTATAAAATGATGAACTAGACCTTGGAAGTATAGGGTTTCAAATCCCTCACCGCTTCTTGATCCTGTCTGTCAGGATCAGTAGAAATATTTCCTTATAACCTAAATGCCCCCATTCTCTACTATGTATATAACAGAACAATACATCAGATCTTCAAATGGTTCTTACCCATGTTATGCAGCCAGTCCTCCTCAAAATATTGCCCACTTTCAGGTAAGAGCAATGCCAGCAACTGGAGCAGTACTGTACTCAACATTGTGGACAGCCTTCAACTGTGAGGGCTGGCTGGCTGGTTGGTTGTGTGCACAGCTGCAGTTGTTGAGTGGGCATATAGAATATTAGTCACTGTCATGGAGATGACTGAAGGGTTATACCACTCACAGGAATGGCACTGTCCCTGTATATGATTAGGCCTTTTGGAGTATCTGCTAGGAAGAATCAGGAAACTCTTAGGGAATGTTTTAAAATGATCATGATTGGGTTAGGGTGCCTTGAGAGAGGTAAACTACTGTTCAGAAAGATGCAAAAATCACCATAGCAAGGATTAAATTAACTGAGTAAGAATGGTACTAGACTGCCGAAGAACATTTATATTAATATCACATCAGGGTGTTCAGATTAATTTTGACAAAGTCACCCTTATGTGATACATGACAGTCTGGCCTATGTCACATATGTACAATTAGGGAGGTCATGTTATTCAGACTGGTCTATGAATTACACAGCCTCTGACTTCACTTAATGAGTGCCTGGGAATACAAGCTAGACAATGGTATGATAAAACACAAGACTATATATTTTATCTGCATGGGTACAGCACTGTACAGGTGGCCTGGCGCAGGTACTCTGAGCCAATATACTATTTTCTGGTCGATGATCTTAATGGTTTGGATCACATTTATTTTTTTTTATCATGACATTTGAAAGTTGTTGTTGTGTCTTTCAGCTTTTCCCGGTTAGGGGTCGCCACAGCGGAACTCCGGTCCGCTAATGATTGGCATTAGATTTTTGCATGCCGAGTTGTCAGCTCTGATGCACAACCTTCAACAAAGGTACACCCCATTCATGAATGTCTCCACACAGAAGACGCTCTAGCTGAGAATCAAACAGGACAACGTCATACTGTGAGGTGACAACGCTACCGCAGCACCACCACCACAGTATCATGACATTTGAAAGTATATGTATAAATAAAACAATAGTGTCTGCTGAAGAGGTGTATTACAAACATCTTATCATTAAACAGGAAAACAGAAGATGCTGTTTGCTCGACTTCAGTTGTGCACACATGTCATGAAATGTTACACTGAAATTTCAGCACTTAAACTTCTAGGCAAAATGTTGTTCTCATTCTATCATTTCCTCTTTCCTGTTGAACTACATTCTGGTAGTAAATAGTTACAAAAGATGGGCATTATTTGCATTTGTTACACTTCAGTGTATCTGTTATACATTGCAACTATATGGACAAGAGAGGTAAAAACTGTTAACCTTCACAGTGTTGCAGATTCAAGAGTTTAGATGCCTTTGCATCATGATGCAAGATCTATTACATTTAGTGGAATGCTGTATAATAATATAGCTATAAACATGTTGAAAGCTATTTTTGCAAACAAGTGACATAAATGCAGAGCTCTCAGCTTTAACACATCAAACCACAACAAAGGAAAATAACGATTCAGGAATGAAACATTGGCTCCCTATTACACTGTCGCAGACGCAGGTTGTCAAATGCATCTTTGTCGAACTGAAAACCGTGAATAGGCAAAAGAGTGAAGTGGCTTTTCAGCTAATTCTTTCCCTGGGAAAGAATTTGTTTGGCCGTTTTCACTACTTTGCCTTTTCGGCACTGTAGTGGGATCTCCGAGTTGGTATATTTAAGTAGGGGGGTGTGGGAGGTGTACAGCCTCCCACATTATGCAATATTTTATAGTTTTTTTTTTTTCTCGGAACAGCGATTTTTTTCCCTTGGAAAAAAATCGCTGTTCTGAGGTTTTGACGTTTTAAGCTTTCACTTACATGGGGTCGATTATGTTTCGTTCACTCTTCTGAGCATGCAATATCATAAATAGACCCAAAACATTTACCCATTTATTAACATGCTTGCATATTTGTGGAGGATTATGTTTTCCTTTCATATTATTTCTCAGGAAATGTGCATTGCCATTCTGAAATTGAAACACCACTTAACCTTGTACATAGCACAGGCAGACAGCTATGCTTATTGGAAAGCCATTAATACCAGTGGCATACAGACTTTATTTTGCACATGATTTTTGTTACACAGATGGGTTCTTGATTATAGCAGTTGCTTTCTTCTATTTATGGGTATGAAATATAGATAAATTTATTGAAAGGCTTTGGGAAGCTACAAAATTCAGTTACATTTTAAAGGAAAACACAGCTTAAATGTTTAGCAGAATAGCTCTTTAAACAAATTAATCCACAGGAAAATGTAGGTCACCTTTAACAAATCCATTGCCAATAAGTAAGCAGTAACACAGCAATGACATGACTGTGATTTGGTAGCGCCACTCTTGTATTGCTAGAGATACAATGATATAATAGGGATTGATATAGCACCCTCTTTTACAAGGTTCCCTGTCATTCACCTCCAATCATATTTGTGACCTGTGCATGAAATCAGACTTAGACAATACAGAACACAGGCTAAGAAGGAAGGCAGAGTTTGCATCCGTGGTTACTTCTTCTTTGAACAGCTCATGCCTTAGCCTGAGTGACACCGAAGCTACCATAACAAATATTGCAGGAGTTAATCACCTGGTAAAAAGGTAAGGATGTGAAGGCATCTGCTATGTCTCTGTCATGATTATATAAAATTCCTCCAACACTTGCAGGCACTGAAGCAGGGCAGTGATGTCAAAAGAAAAGATGCAGATCCAATCATTTAACAGGCTTGCAAATATTTTAGTGTTTGTCAGATCGCAAGGCACATCTGTACACTGATTGTCCCTGCAATCCGAACATTTAGTTTGGACATCTGTAAATTGTCAGATGTATATAAGAAGCTAAATTAGGGAAGAGATATATTTTTTGTGATTAACAGTGGCCTTTATGACATCTGCATGTAACGAGGAGATGCTACAGTCATACGATCAGATTCATAAAGGCTTGCACTTAGCTGTAACAGCTATTTATGGTTAATCATAAAGAACCAAGCTTCTATGGAATGCAAAAAGACAATATAGCTCACACCTTGGTTGCCATTTGATATGCATGCAGTGTTTACGCTGAACATTGAACCTGCTTGAAGTACATGAACCATATAATAATATCAGCACTGCTGAATCATCGTTGTATTTCATTATTACATGCAAGATCTAGGCAATAGGTTTACTATCACATTGGCAATCGCACTATGTGCGATTAACCAATGAGTGAAATTCAGGTAGCAGAACCAGAAGTGTGATCACAGCATTGTTGAACCGTACAACAGCAAACATTTGCTATAGCAAGGTTCGACAATGTAGTGCAGATTGCACTATAGTGGGTATCGGGAAATGTACCCTTTCCTCAATGTAGTGCAATCTTGGAGTTTGTATATATAAGTAGGGGGGGCTTGCCCCCCCGCAAAAACCTATTGTAGAATGTTGAGTAGATAGGAGAATTTCAATGTAGTTCACATGTTCGACATTCGACTTCACTGAAATGCTCGGTTCGGCATTTGCACTGTTCGGTGTTCTGATTTCCGAACATTTAGTTTGGACATCTGTACATTTGAGCATTGTAATGTTGAACATGTGATAGCAAACCTAGGCAATACTATCTTGTACGCTGATGGATGGTAAAACAGTTGAAAAATGCTGATGTAACTACTATACCTCAGCTATCATTTTGCATTCACTGTTAGTACATTTTTTATTAGAACATCTTACACAGTTGTATGTAAAGCCTTTCAGCTGCTATATGTTCCCTTTTATGTTCCCTTTCTGAAGACTAGTTTAGGTCATTATGCAACTTAGCAAAAATCACCAAAGCTCCTTAATTATTCATGAAACCTCAGTTCAAAATAGGTTCCCACTTACTTCTAGACTTTGACTCATAGGCTAACTATAACTTGATTTTTAGTAAGGTATTTGGTGCAGACCCTATGTCTGAAGCGATATAAACAGGACAATTGCAGTTTATTTAGTTGGATATTCAGTAAACTAATTATTAATTCACCTGTCTAGCCCTAGTTCCCTTTTTCAACAAAGAGATATGAGAAATATATGAAAGAAAAATATATACCTAATTAAGTTCCCTGGGGATTTAATAAAATCCATCTAGTGATAGTGGAAGACCTGCAGTGAAGGTACTGTGGTTGTGCCTGTAGCTCCCCCTCTGCAGCTCACCTTGCATATTAATGAAGGTGCGCTACTGAGGGAGAGCCATGTAACACGGTTAAGAAACAGTGTAGGAGTGTGTTACAGTGTCCAGAGATGAGTAACACACTCCCTGCACGATGAGTAACACACTCCCTGCACAGTGAAAGTGTTGGATATTCAGTGTATGGCAATGTAATAAAAAGCTAATTTTTGTGTGTGTGTGTGTTTGAGCAGCACTTAGCTTAGCTGTGGACACATGCCAGACATCTAAAAATAGAAACTGGATATATTTAATTATGAAAGCAAAGGTCATGTTTAAACATCGTTGAGCATGTTTGTGTGGTGTGACACAATGCTCAGTGGTGCTTAAACATAGTGGATAGATATATGTAAACATATAACAGTATTTCACATGGCTACATAGCTGAATGGTTAGAGTGACAACCTCATATGCAGTGGTGCAGGGTTTGAATACACAGATAGGTTATTTTGGAAATACACATTCTGAGAATTATGTTAAGTCCTGATGAAATATCGTCTATTTACACAGACAGGTTACTAATATTATTTTGCCCATACACATTTATTAGATGCACTGTTAAGCTTTGATTGAATTTTGTATGAATATACAGACAGGATATTAAGCATGTATGTTACAGATACATGTAAGAGTATGTTTACACCCTTGATGTAGTATTGTGTGTAAGCACAGACATTTTATTAAACATTAATTTTGCAAGTACACAATTATGAAATATATTATTAAATCCTGCAGTGCTGCACTCAACTAAGCTACACTAAGCACAGCTAAGCATAACCAAGCACTGCTTAAATTGGAACTGTTTTAGCAGTGCTTAGCTTGTTTGCACATTGCTAAGTAGTGCGAATCCCTGCTAAGCAATGCCCAGTTAAGCATTGCTCAGTCCAGTTAAGCTGGTTTGTGCACCACTAAGCATTTCTAAGCATTGCCAGTTTAAACTCTGCTCAGCTGAACTCAGCAGGTTTGCACAGTTCTAAGTGAAGTGCCACATTCTTAAAAATGGCCCAATGGTGGCAAAGGGCAAAAAACAGCCTTATTTAAGTTGAATAGGCAGGACTACAGCCAGAACCTGTTGGAGTTTGACCCCATGCAGGAACTATGGCAGGAGTTGGAAAGGGTGCGCACTTTGGTGCTCAGTAATCGGGCATTCTGGAGTCCAGGGTCACAGTAGGTCTCCTTGTAAAAGACCATGTCATCCGGCTGCTGCAGGGCCAGTACCAGGGGTTGGAATACAAATTGGATGCCTGGGACTGGCTGGCACATGACCTCACCAGTGCAACTGGTATCCCCTGCACAGGTGAGCAGGGGCATCACCATTTTGATGACCTGAAGTGTAGGAAGGGGGATCTCATGGCCACTTGGATCCAACATGCCTGGGATGACAATGCCCCACAAGTTTGTAAGTATTGTTAACATTGTTTTACCAATGACTAATCTGCATGTGTGATGGACAGGTGTGCATAATGGTGTGTTTCTCTCCCCACAGCTGCAGAGGAAAGACCTCACAACCTGGAGGCACATACAGGTACTTGGCCAGGTTGTACCTTGAGTGTGGTGAGTACAGATGTATCTTGCAATCTATAGTCATATAAACAAGAAAGAGTACAGTAGTAACTGACAGTAGGTATATTCTGTTTTGAGTGTACTGCAATGAATGTGGTCATACACCTGGACTGATATAAGTGAGTAATGCCAGGTATAGTTATATAAAGATGAAAACATGAAACCTGCTAATGTTAAGGAAATAAAGTTACTACTGCATTAATAATGTTAAGGAAATAAAATTACTACTGCATTAATTGTGGAATTACAGCTGTCTTGCAACACCTGCATTATCTGAAGTGTTCATCAATAAAGACTGTTAGATGTATACCAATCACTGTATTATGTCACCCCTAATAAAGCTGTGTTGCACAAAATGTGTGTATTTTGGGCTGTTGGACAAGAAATCAAGTATTACAAGTGCTGTAAAGTAAACACGGGAATAATACTATGAAGTGACTGGAAGTTAGCTGATAAAGACTGTTTTGCTAAAGTATAGATGTGGAGCTGTACCACAAGATATAATGCATTATGAAATTTGTTCTGCACTAAGATCTGAACCTAGAATAGTAATTGCTAAAGTATAATAGTATGTATATCTCAGGATTGTCTAGTTTTAACCATTGCATTTCAGCTATATACATTCCTGAACTTAGTTACACTGCTGCATGCAAGTATGAAACTGTAACAGCTCTAGACCATGAATATTCCATCTGCAACTCTATATGGGTCAGGTAGGCATTCCAATATGGTCTGTACACATCACACAAATTTCCACCCACTAAAGATTAATTGTCTGTACCTGCATTCCATGTATTAATGCACAGTTCACCTACTGTCTCTGTCATGCATGAATCTCATGCATGTATGTTCAAGTGTCACTGCAGTCTTGTATAACACCTTTATTACCAGGTCGCAGTTTGTTACCAGGTGAGCTCTAGGCATATTTCAGTCAATCAATGTTCAGCAGTGGCTCAGTAGTTCAGTTTGATAAAAGCTAGGTATGATGTACATTTTGTCATGCACAGACCGGGGTTTGAATCCAAGGACAAGTACTACTAAATGTTTATAAAAACAGTTATGTATTGTTAACAGATATTCTCCCCACAGGATTTGCAGGTAAATAAATGGCTGTAGTAGCTCTTCAAATAGGTTACTAATTTATGTGACAAGATGCACCAGAGTGTTAACAGCATTACTCAGCATGGTGATAAGACTTCAGTAAATAAAAAGTCAACAAGTACAATAGTAATACAAGTAAATGAAACAAATAAAACTGTTTAATCTTGGGACAGCTGTATACCTGGCGTGTCTGTGAATGTCTGCTGATAGTCTAACCCCATGCCTACCAAGGACTTCATGATAAGTGTAAACTCTCTGTACTGTGCACGATACATGTCTCTCAAGTGTCATGCTATCACAGACTGTAATCACTGTTGCCAAATCCCTTGGACACACATTTAACATCCACTGTATTTTTCTCAGTAGCACAGTCACTCTACATCAGTCCACAGTACACCCTGGTAGTCACATATATTCCTCTGACGTAATAATCCCCTGTAGTTGTGCACCTGTAGGTGTTACAGCTTGGCCCATACTGTCCCACATGGACAGCTTGAAAGATATGTAGATGCAGCAGAAATTTTAGGGCACTTGTAAACATAAAGCAAGGGCAGACCTGTAGACTATACCAGAGTATTGTTGCAAACAATATAGCCTATACTGGTACTAATAGAATATTTGTTTCTCTCCCACCACCCCCTTTTCTGCATAATAGTTTATTATTGTTATACATCGGGTATGGTTTATGTTTAACATATGTTGTTCTCAAAACGTTATTTTGGGCCTTGTGATTTATTATTGCTGTATATTACAATAGTTGCATACTAACATACCTTGTTAAATTACCTATGATGTTGGCATTATATTGTAACTGTTACTGGAATGCTGTTACAATAGTGACTGTTATCCCACTTATTGTTGTGTTCCACATGCTATGCAATGTTATTGTACTGGGATATTTGCAACATCCTGACATGCTGTTATAACTACTGTTTAAATATTCTGTTCATTACTAACGCATACACTGTGAAAAACCTCAACACCATAGCTCAACTGGGTAGGCCAGTTCCTGGTGATCTACCTACCCTACCTCAGCCAGCCATGGCACCGAGTCTCAAGCATGTCTGAGACCCAACCTGGTGCTGCCCCTCTGCTGGTTCTGCACCACCTACAGGTGGAACCACCTCAAGGAATTGGGCCTGTCCCCCTCCTGGGAGTGGGTGCAGACAGGGAGTTATCACCCAGCGACAGCTACCAGGGATGGTGTGCAGGATTGTGTGCCGTGGGTGTGACCATCACCTGTGCCAGATTGAGGGCAGACTGGCTAACCTGGAGGAGCAGGCGCCCCAGCACAGCCACCTCTGGGGCATGAAGGAGCAGCAGTGACTTCCCATGAGTATGGAGCTCAGTCTCACTGCTGCTGTCTAAGGGCACATGGCTCTCTGATTCCACAATGCCTTCCCTGTCCAAGGTGTTTACCCCCTCATGTGTCATACACTTCCCCTGTATGCTATCTTGTCTGTTTGCAAATGCTACCTCACCTACCAGACTTACCTCCCCACATGTACCTATATCCCTTCCCCAACATTCCACTTTCTCCTTAAAAAAAAAAAATAAATAAAAAAGGTGCATCTGTCCCACAAAAAAAAAAATCGCCCCATATATAGCTCCCCATTTCACACTCCTGAACACACTTTAATCATTACACGCCTCAATCAACACATTTATGATGCCCTGAGAGGCTCCAAATTCCAACTTGTCTGCAACATGCACAGCTGTTGCTGTAGAAGAAATGGAGAGCTATAGTCCTTTCCTGCACCCATCCTGCACATCCTTACCTGCCTTTCAGTATGGATTTCCCTCTGCTTGCTCCCATTTCACCACTTTCCCATCAACATTTTTTTCTTTTCTTTTCTTAAAATTAGTTTTGGTTTAAGCAGAGCTAAGCAGTGTGCCACATCGCAGCATGTAGAGCAAACCCACTTAAAACTGCCTTAATCACCTTCCGTGTTTCTTACACTGTTAGACACATCAGCAAAATAAACAACCCTTCCAAGTCTCAAACCCTGTCAACTACAGCATAGTTCATTAGCCCACTAGGCCACTCAGCTCTGAAGCATAGTAGGTGTTTCAATAAACATATCCTGATTGCCAGTTACACTGCTTGTACATATAAAAGGAAAAAGGACAGCGTACTTGGGACTGTGATGCAGACACCAAACCAGTACACAACCACACATATGTTGATGGATGGATGTGAGGCCCAGGGTATCAGGTAGAGCTAACAACTGCACAGACTGTTGCAGAATGTCTTTAGTTGTGCCACCTACTTTTGGAATGGTTGTCACAAAACCTATTCTGTGTGCTGAAGTACTGGCAAGTCAGTACAAACTGAGATTAGAAAAGCATCACAGACAGTTCAGTGTCATGTGTCATACCCATTTGAACACACGCTTATGCAAATCCTCTGTAACAGACTGTATGCATGCACATATGTCTTGCAAATACACCTGCTATAGTATTGACCCAGTAGTTCAATATGGTAAATTCATTACATGCTTTACATTGTGACACCCACAGTCCTGGCTTCCATTCCAGCCTGTTGCATGTCAAGTACATGCTTGTCAAAACAACAAATAAATGACTGAGCTGAGTGGCCTACTGGGCAAATGCACTATGCAATTTTAAGCAGACTTGGTTTCTGCTACTGAAGTGACTGCCACCCATATTAGCACATCAAAGACCTGTAGGTTGTGACACAATTCACAAATATGTTTATTTATTCTAAATGCCGTCTATCACTCTCTGGATGGCACTATTACATAACATATGTACCTGAGGCACATGCCTTACCTGTACTGTTATGGGTACCCTCACCCTGGCTATGCTGTGGCAACAGAGCTGGCACTGCTCCCTCACTGACATATACATCTTGCTGTCCCCCAATGTGTTCACAATTCCCAGTATGACTCCTGGGCAGAATGCAGCAACTGCAGCCAGCAACATATGCAGCAATATGTTCAGCTACCTGATACAGACTTACCATACCACCCAACCACCTAGAACAGGAGATCCACGCAACACCCATACATAAAGGGATGGGGGGAGGTTAAGTGCCAGGGATATGTGTCACAGTCTTCCACTACAAACATACACAGCTGATAGACCAGCAGCTACTGCAGCAGCATGCATATTCTGATGCAAATAACATATGGCACTCACATCTGTCTGTCCACTTACTGACCTCAACCCACATTGTTAAACAATAAACTGGCAAATAATCAGAAAGTCTGTTCACAGTGGCCAAATGTAGCATGCAAAACTGTGGACAGACCACATAAATTGGGACATTGGACAGAATTTTACCTACTCTGTGATGGTGTAGTCCCCACACCTCGATAATGTCCAGCTCACAGGCAAAGAAAAGGGGCCAAGGCCTACATGAAGGCCATAAATATAGCACTGTGGTGCCATGCCATTGGCTAATGAAAATGCAACCCAGCTGCTCTGGATGCAATTAGCAAGTGTGAACCACAGATTGGTGCACAGGCAATCCCCTGTTCATGAGCATTACCTACAAAAGACAAACTGCTGCCTATGGTAAACAGGTCTGTGACTTTCTTTATGAAGACAGACTGTGATATTCTAAGCACTATTACAGGATTTATGCACATAAAAGAGCATAGCACTATACCAGGTATGTAATAGAACTCCCCATGTAATGGGACACAGATGGGAGGATGCAGTTATGGGAAATAGGGATTACAACAATAGGTCTGTAGTACATATCTTGGAATGACATGTTGCTGTTAGTTAGCTATCCAGCACCTACAGGCTTCCCTTTCAGCTCTGTCTGCTGTGACATACATCACAGCTCTGGCCCTCTGAGTCCCTCCAACAATGGTCAGCTCATGTACAAATGCTACTGGGTTATGTATCAGACAATAGTGACAGTAAGTACTGGTGGATACAGCTGGCATATCACATGATGTACTGTCAATCAGCTTGTCTGCGAAAGTCACACAGGCATAGTTCAGACATTGCCCAGGTGTCCCTAACTGTTCCTGATGTACTCTGACTAAGTCACTGTGTACTCTACACCCATATGTCATTGCTTAAGAGCTATGGGTAGCATACCCATTGACCCCCTACAGCAGGACAGCAGGTTATAGTCAATAGTAGTGGGGGGGACAGGCCTGGCCTCAGCAACAGTGCGTACATATCGAGCATGCAATGTAAGGGAATAAATACAGTACCAGATATTAATGTACCATAACTATTTTCTGAAGGGTCTGGAGTGTGACAGCCAGATTCCCCACAGTCTGGGAACAACCATTACGTATTGTCCAACTGTTTGCCAGACATCCACATTTGTGTGGCAGAGGGTCCACATATATCAGGCACATGTACACATTCTGCAAACATCTGTGTACTGCAGATGTTGGACACCTACAAGGAGGATACCCTACAGCATGCTTGCAGTGCTGTCTGTCATTGGGTCACACAGATGTTGCTGGATGCACCCATACATTTGTAGTACCACTCACCTATTTGTCAGATGGAGTCTGTATGACATGATACTGGGACATTGCCCATAGGAGACACACCACAGTAGATGGCAGTGATGGGTGTGGAGACATAAGAACACAGTCCATCACATCACACAGGGCCATAACCAGTATACCTAGGACCATAGGAGATTACTAGGCTATTGGCCCTGAGGCCCTCATAAGTCTAGCCCAGAGTTTTCCCATGATTATGCAAGTCAGGTCTTGATGCCTGAGTCCAACAGGGACACAAGTGGTATCCCAAGGGTGTATGTCCTGTTTAACATCCAGTTATCCAGGTTTTGCTTAAAAAGGGTAAAGAGGTGCTCTGCCTGATGTGGACAGGGTGTCCATTCCACAGCTGGTTGAGTATCTGGGACACACATCTGACCTGCCAACAAGTCCTTTTGATGTCACAGACCAAGTTGAGGGCTCATGTGCAAGTTACTCGAGTGGAGCTTGTCTTGCGGGTGTGCAACAGTCCCATCAAGGTGATGTCTGTGATCACCTTGTTTGCCAGACAGAGGTCACCTCTGAGGACTTTGTATGAAAGTTGGTAGAGGGATAGGGATTTTAGCCTATCTGTGTATGGTAGATATTTGAGGCTCTGGTATTCTCTGGTGAGGAACCTCTGTGATCTCCCCAGATGCTGCATGTGCTTTGCGAGGTACATGACAAAAGGGGCATTGTAGTCTATAATGGGCCTTATTAGGGAAGAATACAGGGATGTAATGACCCCCATGTCCCTGGATGATATACCCTTACATATGAGTTGGGCCATGTAGAAGGGTTTCCTTATAATGGAAGCAACATGGTGGTCAAATGTCATGGTGCCATCAACCTGTGTGCCCAAATCCCTCACAACTGATTGCATGCTTAGGGCATTGTTAGTAATGTGATCATTTGTGGGATCTCAATCTCCCCAAAGGGGATGATGCTGCATTTTGAGGTATGCAGCCTGAGGCCATGTGTCTGGCACCAATCATGTATTTGTGTGAGATCCTCCTCACAGATGTGCACATCAATAGGAGATTTGGTGACAGCACCCAGCATCCAGTCTTCTGCAAACATGGTTGGCCGTAGCCCACTGGTTGTGCCCTGCACATCAGAAGAGTAAATCACACATAAAAGAGGCCTCAGACAGAACACTGGGTTACATCACTAGTTATGGGTCTACCATTTGAGGTGGCTTCCCCTCTATTGACTAGGTGGGTGGTGGCATTGCACAAGTGTACTACCCATCTGGTAACATATGGATTGATGACTAGGTGAGAACATATATCTATTATGGCCAAGTTTGGAATATTATAAAAGTCTTTGCCCAAATCAAGGTAGGCAGTGTGCACTGTCTCCCCCTCATCCATGGCTTTGGTGACTGTGTCAAAGAAGTCATTGAAATGTAACAGTCATGATCCCCCTTGACAAAACCAAACTGTGTGTGATTGAGTGCATGGAAGTCACCACTATCCTTGTTAATGAGGTTCATGATAATCTGTTCCATGGCCTTGCAGATCAGACTAATTAGGCTGATGGGTCTATAATGTGCCAGATTGGTGGACACTGCACCTTAGTGTAAAGGGATGACAGTGGGTGCCCTCCACTCAGCTAGGACAAAGGCAGTATTCAGGCTTTGGTTGAATACAGTGCCTAATGCTGCTGCAGGTTCATGCTTGAGGTCAAGTAGGATGCATCCTGCAATGTGATTGTGTCCCATGCAGGATGACTTTGAGATGGCAGTGATGACCTGTTCCCTAGATATAAGGGGAAGGGGCAGGTGCTGGGGATGTACTGATGAGGGGCAGGAGGTGAAGCTTTCACTGACTCTGTCAGGCAGCAGGTATGGTATATCAATAGCCCTTTTATATCTTGTGTCATTGACCACCACTTCTGAGCAGATCTGGGTGCTTCCTTTGAGGTTGCAGACATAGATGAAGAAAGAGATATGACTGCCTGTAGTGGATGTCACAAATGTGGGCTCGGAATTTGTTTTGCAGGGTTTCAGTACTGCTCTTATTTACTTGTTTAGGCAAAGGAGATAATGCTCCAAATTGGGCACCTGCTCCTTGTTGTTCTTGGACAGCAATAGTTCACTCATGTTATAGAGTCTATTTATTGCAAATGTCCACCAGACAGGTTAACTTATCCTTGCAGAGGATGATGTAGTCCTATTGGGTATTCCTGACTCCATGCATCTATACAAATGCATGTATAATGCTTTGGTGTAGTTGTGGATATTGGTGCCAGTTCCTACAGAGGGGGTGGGGGCTGTGAAGCTGTTTATACCATCCTTCAGAAGGCTGTAATCAACTTTGGAGATGTTTGTATCTCTGACCCTAGCTAGATGGCTATTGTGGTAGATGGTGACTACAAATATGACTTCTTTATGGTTGGTTTTACCACGGAGGATGATACTGTAGGGATGCTGCAGTGTTTACCCATGTTGTTTAATATCAACTTCAAGAGATCTTCACCTCATGTGGGGGTAGCAACTAGCAGTTCCTAGGTGTTTGCATTGCCAAATTCCATGGTTCTCTGGGCATTTGTGTGCTGGCATGAGTAGTTCTTCCAGTATATGTTTGGGTAGTTAACGTCACTCAGGATCAGAGTACAGAGTCAAATCCTGACAGAGTTGAATAGGTCCATATAGGCAGAATGGGCTTTCTGGTCATATGTGGGGACAGGTAGCTAGCATGATGTATTAACACTATGTTCCTGATAGCCACACACATACTGTGGTGATATATGGCATGGTATGATGTGGGAAGTAGTGGAGGATAGTGCTGGTAAATGTGGATGTGCAGGGTGTGTATATAATGGAGAGCAATGCATGTGGTCCTGTGATGTGTTCACCTCTTCTTGTCTTTCAGGAGTGATGTACAGACAGAGGAACCCACCTTTTTTTGCAGCTGAGAATGAAGTTATAATTGGCCTTAGACTGCATCACCACATCCTGCTGTCGGGGAGTCGCCAGACTCACCAGAATCAGGAACAACGTCCTGCACTCTGGGCAGACCTTGTTGTATCTGTAAATCATGTCAGGCTACAGGAAAGAAGCTATGAGCAGGCCTGACACCGGGACACAGAAATTATAAATGCTACAGGGCAAAGGGCTGCAGCTATGGCCAGGGACCGTGCTGGCATCAGTGGAGGACCTGCAGAACAACAGCCACTCTCGGCCACAGAGGAGTTACTGGCAAACCTGAGTTCAGCCACCAGCTTGCAAGTATCCATCACCCCATACATCATGGAGGTGGGTCACACAGCTTCCACAGCAGACGAGCATCCAGGTAAGACTCCTGTAGTCATCACTTTAATACTGTAGCAGTCATAGTGGAAGGCTCTGCATACCTGTACATAGATGTCAGGTCAATCTGCATTTGGGGGGGTTTGTAACGCATATGTGTGCACACATACTCAGAATGTCAGCAATTTAGAAATTATCAGAGTTTATACTCTACATGTTGATATATGCACATATTATCATGTATGAATGCCACATTTGTCTTTGCTGACAATACCTCTCCCCCACAATTTCATAGGTACTTCTGTTGTGGCAGGAGTCCAGCATTCTGTAGCCGGTAAGTGTGAAACTGTTTTGTTATGGCTCATCTATACCATATGAATACTAAGGGCTGCCAGTTTATCATGGACACAACTGTTAAGCTTAGACATAGTACAATACTTATATGTTCAGTTGTGGAGGGGTTCACTGCACTGCATTGAATTGGTAATCACAGTAGCATATTTGCTGGAGCTGTAACATATTTGCATGTATTTTTGTGAAGGTGTATGCAGTCTACTATACAGGGGGAAATAGTATGGTGAAGACGGATGCACTATGTTTTAGGTGAGGTTCTATCACATACACTGACATGTTGCTTATCTCACAGGTGTATAGTACTGGCAACATTAACTGAACATAGCTGCACTGCAAGTTGTTGAGGGCCTGTCTTGATTGTGTCTGTTGTGGTCTGTTTGTGTGTTCTGCATGGGATCCGTAATAAGGTGTGGTATGTATAATGCAGTTGTGGCACCTCACCTGTATGCGTGTGAGTATTAGCAGACATAATAGTGCAGGTATTAATGTAGTCATGTTGTCTCCCTCCTCACAGGTGACGGCAGGGGTTGGAGTCTGTCCCCCTCACAACCTGATGTCAGTGTCTCATCGGACTCTGATGATGATGGTGGCCATAGTGAGGCACAGGTGGTGTTGTTGGGGGCTGAATCTGTCCCATGGGTTGACATCCCACTTCTTCCCTCAATGTCCCCATACAGAGTCAGTATGCCCACACACACCCAGTCCCATGCAGCCACAGATATTGGACAGTCAGAGGGTGGTGGCATCGAACAGGAGAGTGTAGTGACTATTGCATCCATGACTGTAGACACTAGCCATAACCAGAGAGCTGGCAAGGTCCCACACAGGCAGATTGACAGGGGGTGCTCGAAGGAGGACTGCTGCCCATCCACCACCTGTCACATGTGTCATATCACAAGTCACTTGACACATGTTTTGGTCCATCATGGAGGCACAGGCATGTTCTGAATGCAGCACCAGATAGATGCTCAGGATCATGGATGCATCACTGTCTGGCATCCATGACTCCATCCACAACATTAGTGACACCATGCATCATTTTGCCGATATAGTAGATAGATGGTGGAGTGAAACATTATCAGTTCTTAATCGTGAATTGCCTGTGCTGGAAAATGTGGTGGGAGTAGGGCATCAGACACGTAGACATGGGTCAGCACCAACATCAGCTGAGAGTCCACATGGCCATGCACAACAACACTCCTGTAGTGACAGTACCACCAGCACTATAGAAAGGAGGGTGCTGTCCAAACCACAACATGGCAGGCCATGGGCATGTGGCCCTGGGCAGTCCCATGAGGGACACGGACCCAGCAGACACCAGTCACCATCAGCAAGTAGTACCGCATCTGACCCTAGGCAATTGTGGTGCCAGTGCCACTCTTGGCAGAGCCATTTCCTGTGTTTATGGCTGGACATGGTGAACTGTGCATTCTGTCATTTATGGCCCACAGTTGTCCAACATACCCTCATGTAGGGCTAGCATATGGCTTGACTGTGTATGCACACACACTCACACATCACTGTCACATGCAGGTCATCAATAGACACCCACAGCTCCTCTCCATGGCCCAGCTGACCAGCACCCTTCCAGACACACGCACACACACACACACACACACACACACACACACACACACACACACACACACACACACACACATGATGCCAACTGTTTGGCACAGTCTAGGCCTTTGGCAACCCCACACCACACCCTGTGCATGTGATGATACCTGTGCCACATCCCTATCATCCATACCATTGATGCAGGGACATGCAAATATGTGTCCAATGCACAGGGTGACTATAGTACATTTAATGATAGTTTGTAGTGCAGTAGTGTTATGCCCTGTAAGATGCCGTCTGCTGGCATGTGTCATGAGTACACATCAAAGTGTATGTACCTTTGTTCCAGGATGCTGCATTGGTGGTAGAATTGCTGACTGACTGTTGTCTCCCACACCTTTTTCTGTTTCTGTTCCAGGGGTCTGTGTGTCTATGCCATGGAGAGCTAGTGCCAACAGCAGCTCAGGATGGCATTTTGATAATGCAGAAATGTGACTTCACCAAGGTATGGCTGTATATGTACATGGTTACCTAGGTGTGTATAGTACAGTGTATCAGGGACAATGGGGGCAGACACCATAATCTTGCATGCATACCCCATGACACAGCATGCTACTCTTGATACATGTCACCTGGGAGTTCAGTAGGATCATACATTCATAGGATCATAGGTGGTTACTAGAGTAATGGCCATGGGGCCCTTATAAGTCTAGCCATTAGTTTATCCCCACAAAGAAACATCAGTCAGCACCTGTTGACAGTGTCAATGAGAGACACAGGTGAGACCCCTGGTAAAGAATTGTGGTTTCCCATCCACTCATCATGGTTGTGCTTGAAGAGGTACAGTGTGGTACTCTGACATGTATGGGAAGTGTATTCCTTACACAGAGCAGCCCCTGGCAGACAAACCTGTCTCTCCAACAGGTTGTGTTGATGTCGCATATCAGATTCAGGCCTGTTGTTCAGGTAATGTGCGAGGAGTTAGACTTATGGTTATGGGGCAGCTGTAGTAGGGCAGGGTGCAACATTGCCTTGTAGGCATGACACAGCCCACCTCTGAGCAACCTGACTGATACCGAGTGGAGCAATAGTGACTTGAGCCTGTCTGCATGGGACAAGTGTTGGAAGCCATGGATTACCTTTGTGAGGTATTTTCATGGCCTTTCCAGTTGGTATAGATGTCTGGATAGGTACATACCAAATGGGGCATTGTAGTAAAATATTAGTCTATGGAGTTAAAATTATAGAGAGGTAATGACCACCTTTTTTTGGATGAAATCCCTTTACCTATGAGACGAACCATTTACAAGGCTTTTCTGACCACTATCACTACATGATGGTTGAATGAGAAATTATTATCAACCTGAGTACTCAGGTCTCTCAACACAGGTTGTGTGTTTAGGGGGTTGCTGTCAATGTGGTAAACAGTAGGGCAGTGTCTTTGTGGTATGATGACACAGTTTTTGGCATTTAGCTTTAGTCCAGGACCTTGGCACCAGTCTGTAGTTGGTGTAAGACCGTCTTGCAGTATATTAACATCATTTGGCGATTCAGTGACTGACAGCACCCAACTTACAGTCATCCACAAACTTGGTCAGTACCTACAAATGTAGGTTGTGGCATGTAGCATTCATGCCTAGATACATGTGGATTATTTAGGGGCAGCAGTTACTCACAAGGCCTCAAAATGTATACATATTGCACACACATAGACAAGACAGGCTAGGGTTGCCACCTTATCAAATGCCCAATTTGGGACACTTTCAGTAATAACGTGAGAGTTGGCAGGATAAACCATAACCACGGTGAGTGCAATGGACAGAACCTCACTTTTTTGACAATATAACAGCTTATTTTTGTTGCATTTACCTAGATTATGCTATTTCCCATAACATTTAGGTGTTTGTGATGTAAAATGACTGTTTTATGCAACTATTAGAATAATATAGGAAATGTTTTATGTCCTACACTCTTGGAACATTTGTATTGTTTTAGTTATTTTCACAGGACACACCTGGCCAAACATGGACTGCAACTTACACAGTGGGACAGGTGGCGACCCTAACATAGTCACACTGCTGCAAGGGGGTATACATACACACACTCATGAAGTGTTCTTGTTAAGAGCAGAACCCCTACCTGTCTAGTTGTACACACTATAGTGCTACATATGTATTGCATGTGCCATGGAGCTTATGTGTTTGTTGATTGTTTGCCACTAATGTTCAGGTGGATGACATCTGCAGGCATTGTAAAGCTTGTCAATGGGGGAGTTAAGAGGTTTGCAAATTGCACATACACTGGCAAGACAGCCACACTGCTGCAAGTGGATATGCTTACACACACATAGAGTTGCCGGGTTTCAGATTAGAACCCCTACTTATCTAGTTCCATACACTATAGTACAACGTGTTTATAGCATGTGTCACAGAGTGATTATGTTCTGAGAGTATCTAACTGTGCTTCTAAGGTGGATGGCTTCAGTAGGACCTGAAATGGTAGCCAATGTGAGGGTTAGCAGGTAAGCACAGGTCCTAAAATGTATTAACATTGCAAACACATAGGCAAGACAGACACACTGCTGCAATCAGATATACTTATGCACATGTACTCACAGAGCTGCTGCTGGTTGGATTAGAAACTCCACATATCTAGATAGCTATACTATAGTGCTATGTACTTATTGCATGCACCACAGAGCTTACATGTCTGAAGATTGTTGAACTGTGCTTCTAAGATGGATGACATCAGCAGGCCATGTAAAGTAAGGCAATGCGGGGGTTAACAGGTAGGCACAGGTCTTAAAATGTATTAGCATTTCACACACATAGGCAAGACAGACTGCTGCAAGGGGATATACTTACACAAAAAACTAAGATACGATGGAACCAATTGCCCAAACAGTCCGACCAACAAAACAAAATCAGAGCAATGGTAGAAAAAGAGGCTTGACTCCTTTGTAGCATGCACCACAGTTTATTGCTCTAAAATTCACGAACCTCAATACACATTAACGCTGTACCAACACACCCTGCGTTTTCATTTCGAATGACTTCTTCAGATGAATAACAGAATGCATACCTAAAACACACCCATCTTTATATACCCTTTGAGTTAATTATCTAAAATTAATCAATAAAACAATTATATAATTCAACTAAACAAATGCTTCCACAAAATAACATACAATACAAAAACCTTACTATTAAAAGAATTATTGTTTTCAAAACAGACTATAAATTACATAAATCCATCCTATCCTTAAAACCTACATTTTAATATATTTAATACTTATAAACAATAGACATACATTTAAAATACATATTAAAATACATGTTAAAATGCATTATAAAATACTCATAGGCTTTTGATGTTTATGGCCAAATAGCACTTACACACACACACACACACACACACACACACACACACACACACACACACACACACACACACACACACACACACACACATATACTCTCAGAGTTGCCATTGCTGAGGTTAGATCTGCTCCCTGTCTAGTTGTGTAGAGTATAATGCTACATACGTATTGCATACACCACAGAGTTTATGTGTTTGGAGAGTGTCTACCACTGCTGTTGGGGTGGATGACATCACAGCTGTTGACAGGGAGGCCACTGTTGTGGAGGGCACTAGTCACAGGGCCATAACATGATTGACCGTTGCACAGGCATAGGCCTGTTGGGCATGCATATACTGCTGTATGTAGAATACCTGCACACACACACAGTGGCTGATGTTAGATTAGAACACCTACCTATCAATACACACTACAGCTCAACTCACTAGTTGCATACACCACTGGAAACAATTGTTGTGCAAGTGGCTTCAGCACTACATCACTCTATACCTTTCTGTGTGTTTGATATATATATATATATATATATATATATATATATATATATATATATGTGTACATTACTTATATATATATATATATATATATATATATATATATATATATATATATATATATATATATATGTATCTATATAAAACTCTGCAGATACATATATATCTTATATGTGCCACATACTGATAGGTAAGGGTAATGATGTCTGATGGGGATAGGGAGAGACAGTTGGGTATACATAGCTGTCTGTATGCACAGAGATATATTGACATCTCAGTTCTATAGGCAGATGAGGATTCAGACATGGGCTAAAATTAGCTAAGTGTAGGAGCATGCCCAGTGTGACTGTAAATACTTACAAGGGACTGCAGTCCAGACCTACCTGTCCTCCAGTCTGGGATTTTGTGTGCTACAGCCAATTGGCTGCTGCACCTGATTACACAGTCCAGCACCTCCTTGATATAGTGCCCAAGGGATTCCCCAGCTGTGTACTGGCTGTAATATCTGACTCATACCTAGGGTGTGTGCAGATTGCATTAGCCTGAACAGCGTTTTTCATCATATGTCTGGTACATTTTACATAGCAATGTGATTTCCTTGTACAAAAGTGGCAGATCACTATAGATTGATGTGAAGAACTGCTGACAGACATTTGAGTTACTGACTCCATACACAGCAGGGAACCCATGCTACTGCTTGACCTATTCTACTCTGCACTTTCTACATTTGTCTGGCCGGTAGTTCATCCTTATCCTTATATGTGGGCCTTTGTCCCAATCCCTTTCCTGGCTATGTCCACATTTCTAGCTCTATGTAGTTGTAGGTATGCTGTGACTGGGGTACAATACGTAACACCACACACAGGGTTACAAACTTCACACCCCTGACTGTACCTGTTTACAGGATGTTCAGCATCGCACCCCATATATCTGCTTTGGTCCTACGACAGTTTGTGTTGTATTGGTATTATAATGCTACATGGTGCCCATACCTCTCAACCTCTTAGAGCAAGAAATCTGGACAAAGCCATATATAAATGTGGGACACAGGCACAAAAATAGGGACAATGTTTTAATATTGCTCTTACAAACTTAGACAGTTGGTAGAATAACAGGTTTTGTATTAGCATGAATTTTCTGAAGGGTATGAAGTCTGCATCTCAAATGTCTGTCATTTTTTTCTAACATCAACCTTTATTAATTTCCCACTAGTTTGTTGGAAAACTGCAATGTTATGAAAAATGGACCAGAAATCTGAGACAAAACTGTGGACATTCTGTGAATCTCTATACATTTGAGAGGTGAAGGTGCCCACTTGTTGTAAATACTGACACAGTTACGTGACAACCTTTACATCCTGCTGCTACTCTGACTTGTTAAAACCTGCTGTTCAACTAGCCTCCATCTAGGTTACTCAGAGCTGTGCACTGTCCATACCTGTGGCCCCCTGTCCCTCCATTGTCTCTGGCTTTGTTTAGCTTTCTTGAAGTAACAAATAGTGACATATGGACAGTCTGTAGAACTCCTACCATAGGTGTAGCTCACATGCAAAATAGTAGGCACAGCCAGTCTCGAACCATGACACCATCAACCATGGAAATGTACTTAGCCCACTAAGCCACAACAGCCACCAGACAGTGCAGTTTAATTCCTGCCACTATCATAGGTTCATAGGTTTATAGGTAGGTACTAGACTATCGGCCCTGGGGCCTATACAAGCCCAGCCAAAAATGTACCCTGGCTTTTGCCACCCAAGAAAATTATTTTCCTGTGCCACTGTCGAGCAGAGCCACAGATGTGATCCCTGGGGTGAATTTCCTATTTCCCATCCAATCACCAAGATTTTTCTTGAAGAGTGCTAATGAGGAGCTTTGTTTGATATAGATAGGTAGTTTATTCTAGAGTATGGGAAGTCTCTGGGACAGGAATCTATCCCTCCGGCATGTTCTGTTTATTGTGGTGACAAGGTTTAGTTCCCTAGAGTGTGTAGCTCATAGGGATTGGGATTTCTTTAAGTGGAGCATGTCCAACAACTCTGGGTTTGACATAGCTTTGTATGTTAGGCAGAGATCACCTCTGAGTAGGTGATATGCGACGGAGTAAAGCTGGACTTTTTTGAGACGGTCTGCGTAGGGCATCTGTTTGAGGCCTGTAATCCTCTTTGTGAGGTATTTCTGCAGCCTTTCCAGTTGTTGTAGATGTCTTGTGAGGTACATACCAAAAGGGACGTTGTACTCTGTAATGGGTCTAATGAGTGATGAGTAGAGTGGAACAATGACCTCTTTTTTTCTTTTAGTAAAGAAATCAACCACAGACATACATAACACACTGACCCCTGCATATTGTGCAAATGAGACGTTTCACCAGGTTGATTGGGACAGATTTTGGATTGTGTGGTCTGCTGCTACTACCTTGCAAACATAATGTTACTGCAGTTGTATGGGAACATGGGTGTGTTAGGGCTAGGGGAATCTACCATTGACAGTCATGCATCTGTCCTATGACTCCACTGTTTGTCATTTCCCCTCGCATAGTGCAGTGGGTTTTGCTGCCTTGTGGTCTACTGTATATTATGGGGTAACCAGTGTTGGGTAGAGAGTTCCTGTTGTCCCACATAGCTGTCACTTGTCTGAAGGTATCCCAGTAGCTCACTCTATTCTCTTGCATACATGTGGCAGGTCCATATATATGCTACCATAGTCTAGTACCCCAAACATTTGTTGTAAAGAAGAGTGATTTACCTTGTGCCTGCAGCAGTTGAGATAACAGTGCTTCAGCAATGATTCTGTTGGATGCATGGAGTACACAGCCAATACATGGTAAGGTACAGGTTGTGTGATGAGGCTGGCATCCTTTTTACTATGTATGTGAGTTGGAGTGAGGTGTCAGTCCCTAGGTCCCTAGGATGTCAGTGCATGTGCTATGCATTGCCTCTTGCCAAGGCCAGGGCATACTGGACATGCTTACATCTGCCTACAGGGACAGGCTCAGGGGGTTCTTCCTCTGAATCTCCTTGTGGTTGTGGGGACCTTGGCACTGGTGGGGGCTGTGTGTCTCTTCTTGCTGCAGCTGTTTCCACAGTATCATATTGACAACTGACAATCTTCCATCTGAATTACTAAAAATATCAGCAGAAGCCCTAGCTTATCCTGTCTCTATCTTAATTAGGCAGTCCTTATCAGAAAGCTATGTCCCCACACTGTGGAAAATATACCACATCATTCCCCTCAATAAAGGTGGCTCCTCCACTGAACTTTCAAATTAACGCCCCATATCCATCCTTTCTCCACTTTCCAAGATACTTGAGAAATGCATCCATTCTCATGTTTTAGACTACCTCTTAGCTAATAACCTCCTCTCCATCACCCAGCATGACTTCAGGCCATACTACAGCACTACTATTGCCTTGCTCTCTTTCACTAACACCATCCTTCATCATAAAAATAATGGCCTGTTCTCCTCTGCTATATTTCTGGATCTATCCAAGACTTTTGACATGGTCTCACACAAACTATTAATCCCAGTTATAACTAACCTATCCTTTTCCCAATCATCTACTGATTGGCTTCACAGCTATCTACCTGTCTGCCAACAATCAGTTGTCTGGCATAATGACCTATCTCTTCAACTTCCTCTAACACTCGGTGTTCCCCAAGGCTCCATCTTTGGTCCCCTACTATTCTCACTCTTCACAAATGATCTATTCACAGCCACCAAGCATGCCTCTCTTATACAGTGTGCAAATGACTCCACACTTATCTGCTCATCCTCAACTATACCTGAACTTCACAAGATCACACAGGGAGCCTTTTCATCTGTAGAAAGCTGTGTATCTAATGCCCAGTTATTACTCAACCCGAGCAAGACTAAACACCTTATCTTCCAGCCCAATACATCTAACCCAGTTATCCCCCATTTTAATATTCTAGCCAAAGACAATACCATCATCTCCCCAACAGAACACACCAAACTACTTGGTGTTGAGATTGATAAGAATCTCAGATTTGGCACTCACATTTCTCTTACCATAAAAAGGTTCACAAAAAACTAGGTGCATTGCACAGAAATAAACAATTCCTCACCAAGAAAGCCAGAATATCTGTTGCCAATTCCAAACTAATCTCCACTTTACTCTACACCTCTCCTATCCTTACCTACCTTAGACAAACAGATCTAAACAAGCCTGAGGCTTACTACAATAAAATTGCTACTTTTGCCCCTGGTGCATCTTATTGCAGCCACCAGTGTATCTCAGTTAGAGAAATTTACTGGCTTGAACTCCCTCAACTTCTTCATCTGAATCAACTCTCTCTTACCCACAATTTAGTAAACCGTCCTCTTAAAGCCTTCAAAACCTTCTCCAGTCCTACTGCTCCACTAGACCACAATGCTCCAGCAGCAAAAAATTACTTCTTGTGACCAAACCCAAGAACTCAGCAGGAGAAGCACTATTCTCCTGTGTCTTATCCAGATTATGGAACAACCTTCCCCCTCTAAAACCACACTACCATCTTGCTATCACTACAAGACTGCACTAAAAACTTACTGAAAAAAGTCTCTGGTTATGCCCATGTACCAGTCCAACTAGTAACCCTCATTTTTACCTCCCCTTCCTCTCCCCTCTCCTCTCCACCCTGCCTCACACTGTCTGATCATTGCATTCCTTCCTCTGCAGGCTCTGGCTCACTATTTGCCCTCCCCTTCCCTCCTCACTCAATCTCTCAGACCTGTTATAACATGCTTAACTTCTTCCCTTCATCTCAACTCCAAATACATATCCAATTGACTTACACCTAGCTTCCTCTCACTACCACATATAGTACTCACTCAGTCTCCTCACTTACTCCTCTATCTTCCCCTTCCATCCCATTAGCCCTTCTAGCTTGTTCCACCTTCATATGGAGCATCTACTTTATACCTGTTTGAGTTTAGTGCAATATTTGTATATAATATTTAGGTATATGAGTTTAGAACAGTATCCATTTGAGCTTAGTACTATCTGTATATACATCCTATCTTTATTCTTAGTCTCCAGCTAGATATTGGTATATCTGTTCATTACTACGTTTCATATTGTATGTATAGCTAATGTTAAGTGCAGTATATATTATTTGCTATTGTATGTATATTAAATTGTTCTTCATGTACTCTGCTGCTCATTTTTTTCTCTGGAGCTTTTCTCCCCGGCCCTCCGCTGAAAAAGGACCTTTGTCCAGTTGGAATTTCCTGGTAAACAAATGTAAATAAATAAATAAATATTGTGTAGCATGGCACATACTGTGAACATGTGTGAACACATGGCTAGAGAGTACTGCAGGGCTCCACCATATATATCAAGGCAGTGGAGTGGAACCATGACCTGAGCAGCCAGAACACATGCTCTATAATGTTCCTAGTTTGTGGGTGTGCCTCATTATGGCATTCTTCAGTAGGTATTTGTGCATTTCTGATGGGTGTCATCATCCGGGGTTCCAGTGCATAGCCAGCATCCCCTAGTACATGGCCATATGGGATGACCCCCCCAGCAAAGATCTGATACAGCTGTGATGCATGCCAGATGTGGGAGCGGTGATAACTGCCAGGGCTGCCAGCACACACATTCATGATAATGCACTGGGCATTGCACATGACCTGGCAGTTGATGGAGTGATGCCCCTTGTGGTTGGCGTAGACTCTACCCTCTTCACCAGGTGGTGCTTTGATGTGCAGATGAGTGCAGTCTATGGCACCCAGTACCTCAGGGTAGTGTGATACATGGTGGAAGAGATGCATATTGTTGGCCCTCTTCTCAAGGGTGCAAGGTAAATATATGTGCTCACTGGCATGTGTTTGCATGGCAGCCAGGAACATGTGGAGTACCCTGGATGCAGATGCTTGTGAGAACCCATTATGTCCCAAGTAGGTCTTTGAAAAGTACCTGCAGCTAGTATTCTAAGGGCTACACATACCTTTGTTTCCACTGGTATGGGTTCCCCTCTGTTGGCACTGGGTCTGAGTTGAGGGCGGCAAAGCCCGGTGATGGTGAGTTGCTGTAGTATGTCACTGCCCACCCTGTAGCACTCTATCTCCTGCTCGTGTAACCCCTGGATGGTTACCCTGGACCTGAACACTCTTCTCATTTTCAGTCTAGGCCTACTGTCAACATCAGCGCCAGCGCTGATCTCAGCCTCTAGTGCATACAAATGTAGCAGAGCAACAGCAGCACCTATCATTTTGTCAGTTAAAATTCCCAAGTGTGTACTCCAATGAAGCAGAATATGTGGGAAAAATCAGATTGAAGGGTGTATACATACTTTATACTGGTGTGCTGCAGATGCAGCCTGTGTAATTGGCTGACTACGATGCATTCCACCTACCAGGTTTATCACTGAAGGTTTTGAATGGCCCAGTACAAGTGGAACAGGGCTTATCAGTCATTTATACTCGACTAGCTTTCCCAGGCCATTTCCTTTTTTTTAATTCCTTTCCCTGCTAAGCACTGTGGCACAGTGTGCAAACTCACGGCACTAGTATAAATAGTACTCATCAGTTTAGACACAGCCCCATGCATGGGCATGCTCAGCTTAGCGTAAATCAGCTAAACATGTGCTGCCGGGATATACACAGCTTATCAACATTTGACACACATCCCTGCTTAGTTGTGCTTAGCTGAGCGCAAACAGGCACCGCTAAGCACCAATCTGTATCAATATAGCATGACACACCATCTTTTGATGTCAATTACCTGTTCTGCTAACACCAACATGGTTCTGGCCCTACACAGGTTTTATCTGAGGACACAGATGCCCAAATTCTTATTCAGTAATCCCAGCACATTTGCATTCAGATCCTTGCATATACCCTGGATACTTCACAAATCCAGGGCCTGCCTCATTAGCAGCCATTGAAACCTGCCATTGTACACTCTGCATGCAGGGCACTATATGTCTTATTTTCAGTTTTTCAACATTTTAATTTTTTTTTGCATAACGGCATGTTTGTCCATTGCTGCACGTCGCGCAACTGTAATATGTGTATTAAAAATATATATGTTACAATGATTTGCATTGCTTTTTGGACTCCCTGGGCATAGTTTTGGGCATTTCCATGCCTACATTGCAATATCCAACTTTCTTTTTGGGCTTTTACAGCCCCTGTTTAACTTTTTACATTTCTGTACACGGTTATTTTCTGTGTACATTTCTGACAACAACACGGCTCCTATATGGGTACCTTTCTGTGTATGGGATTGCAAATCACCCTCATTTGCATGGATTTTGCCTGTTTATGAGGTGAGTTGCATTCTCCAGAGACGTCTGTGTCCGCACGTTCATGCAAACCCCTCTGCTCTGTTTACTGGATTGCTCGGCTACTGGTTTCCATGTTGGGGCTGTGCCACTATGCCTACATGGACAATCACTCCATGTAGGCTCTATTGAATTCCCAAACACATACCCCAACTGCGCAGGCAGATTTTAACAAATCTCTAGGTTCTCGGCTTTCAAAAAAGCCTTTTCAGAGTACACAGAGTTATTTGGTCTTAATGGTATAAGAGTTTGAAGTTTTGCTGTAAACTTTGAATGCAGAAGTTATTTTTTATTTTAATAAATTAGGCTGTGTACTAAACTGAGCAAATTAATCTGGCCTGAAACTTGTGGTGTGTAGTTTGGTTTGTTCTACAGTGTGGTGCTCTATTTAGCACCAGATTATCATTTGTGATACTGCCAAGACTGTACAGAGAATTGGAAATGGACTCCAGTCAATGAAATTTGGATAATTTTTTTAGTTCCTCTCAGCCAAGAGAAGGAGAGGGTCAGGGTTCGTTAACCCATGGCAATGATGTTTCTGCTCCAAATCCAGAGTCTTCTACAGGTATATATTCCAGATGGGATGAGAACAGGCAAAAACAGTCAGTGAATCTGTTCTCAACAGTGGGCAAGAGAACAAATGTTTCTGTAATACCTGAATGCAAGATTTATTAGAAAAAGCAGAGAGACTGATTTTTAAAGAGGTTTGTTTTTTTTTTTTTTTTTCAACTTACAGAGTCTCAATAGACATGAAGAATTAGCTATAACACCAAGAGGCTTAAGAGCCTTTCATAACACCTCTGCACTATTTGATTTGACCAGTGAAGCTGGCATGGCATTTCATGAACACTGGGTGGCAACAGTGCACAGATGTAGTGCTGAGTGGGTCAGCATTCTAGTGGAGAGAGATATGCTGAAGAGGACTAAACTGAAATCTGAAATTAAACAAACGTGTTAAAAAATTGCAAATAAGATCAGTCAGGAAGCCTTTGAAGGCTATTTGCAGAGTGTCAATGATAAATTGTTGGCTTATGAGAAAGAGCTCATTGATCATAAAAATGAAAAAAACTGTTGAGAGACATCCGGTATTACAAATGCAAACAAGCATTAATTTCGTTTTCCAAAACTAACATAAAGCCGCATGTTAGGTTCCAGGAGGGGAAGGATGTAATTGAACAACCTGTGAACTGTTATACTTTGGCAGAAAGTGGAGCCTCATCAGTGGAAGGTGAAGGGGAAGACTGGGAAGATTATCCATGGCTCCCAAAGGGTCAAAATCCAGGGTATCTAAACAGACATTTTCGTGACCAACCTGGGTTACAACAAGGGAATAAGAAGAGAAGCTGACAAGATCAACAGTGTGGTGCCGGATATAATTCCCGAACCAACAAATGGGGAAAATGGACATAATAAAGTGGGACTTTTTAGTAATATAAATGTGAGTGGTTTTGACTATATTGTAAATTTGTCTGAATGCATTATTAGCAATGAAGAAAAAAATGTTTTACATAGCAGTTTGAAATTTATTCTGTCTCTTCCCAGAATGTATGAGTTAAAGGGGGAAGTATTTAATTTTGTTCGTAAGTTGCATTTAATAGATTTCTCTGGAAATCAAACAAAAAGTTTAGATGCAGATGTGAACAATGTAAGTTTTGTAGATGTTGCAAGTAATGAAGAGAGTTTTTTTTTTCTTGTAATTCTGACTTAGAATGCAATGCTTACAGTAATTTTGATACTAGTGTTTCTTACAAAACTAAATTTATGCCTCATTGCAAGCGTGATAAAATTTAATTGTTTCATCACATGTTAAATTATGCGATAGAGCAAGAGTGCAATAAGTTTTTTTTTAAAATGAAATTCAATATAATATGACACAAAAAAATGGGTTACTTTAAAAATTTAAGGGGAAGGAAGGAACTCATATTTAAGCCTGCAGAAAAGGGGGGAACAACTAGTAATAATGCATTACATGCAATATGTAAATATGTGTTTTTATAGCATCTAGAAAATGACAAAATTTATTAAGTAGGATTCTTAACTTATCTGGAAATGGTTATGAACTGTGAAGAATTAATACATAAAGGGATTAGACTAAATTATTTTAGTCATGAAGATGCTAAAAAATAAGTTCTTAAATAAAAGTAGTGTGCTGGCAAAGTTTCTTTTGTGTGCCTAAAATACATAAAAGCTTGGTTAAACCTCCAGGTCATCCCATTGTATCTGCTTGCAGTTATGTAACCCATAATTTGGGATGTTTTTGCATCAATTTTTGTTAAAAAAGGTGATACATTTCCCTATATATATCAAAGACAGTTTTGATTTTTTGAACAAAGTAAAGAAAATAACATGGCAGAAGGACATGTTTTTTATAGGGATATATGTAGTCAGCCTGTATACCAGTATTAAATATAGTGATGACATAGAAGCTGTAGAATTTTTTCTGGGAAAAAGCCCCAGTATACAGTATATTATAGAAGTGACATTGTTTTGTTTGGAAAATAATATATTTGAATTTGATGGCTCCCTGTATCATCAGAAATGTTTGACAGCTGTGGGGGCAGCGTTTGCCCCCACATATGCTAATTTATGGGTCTCTATGAAAATCAATATGTGTATAGGAATTACTTTTTTGAAAACATGTTCATTTTTACAGATACATTGATGATTTATTGTTGTATACAAGGTGGTTATGGAGAGGTGGATAAGTTTGTTCAAGAACTGCAAGTGAATAGGTTTGAGATCAAGTTTGATGGGTTACAAAAAGGAAAAATAGTGAATTATCTGGATATTACAATAGAAGGGCAAGAAGATGGTAAACTGAAAAATAAAATATTTAGAAAAATGGGACAACCAAGCTTTATGTTGCATAGAACTAGCTGTCATACCCCCACACTATTTCTTCCATTCCTTATGGGGAAATGGTTAGGGTTAAATGTTTATGTAGTGACAGGAAAGAATGTGAGAAGGAACTTCAAAATACAGCTATGTTTGTAGAAAGGGGCTATGAGCCAGAGAATCTATGGCTATGGTATAAAAGAGTAATGAATAAAAAAGTAAAATTACAGAATATAGTAATGCAGAAAAATAATGCAGAGGAAAAAGAGAGTTATATTTTGTATCTAAGTATACTAATTGTTCTAATATTTTTCAGAAAACAGGTATTACTGGTCCTATATACGTAAAGAAAAATCCTCCCTAAAGAATGTTAAACTGTGTTTTTCATATAAAAGAGGCAGGTGTCTTAAGGACATGTTGGTACATGGACAATTTGAGAGACCAAAAAATATAGAAAACGGTATAGTGTGGCATGGAACTTTTCCATGTGACAATTGCACAGCATGTAAATGCATAGTTGATAGTTTTGATAGTATTTATGGAAAAACATTTGATAGAAGAGGCACCTTCACTTGCAGTAGTGAAACGATTATATATAGTTTAAAATGCCCTTGCAGATTATTTTATATTGGGGAGAGCAAGAGAAGTTTTGCTGCAAGATTAAAAGAGCACATAAGGGACATCAAGAAGCAAAGATTTCAGAGTTCTGTAGGTATGCACTTTAAGGAACACCACAATGGAGACCCACAGGGGTTACAGGCAACTGTTTTGGAACAAGTAAATACTAGGTTTAGTACTGATGAAAAAATTAAGGAATATTTAAGAAGAAATGAAGCAATATTTATTTTAAAATATGATACACTGCCAGATTCACAAACATCCAAATTCCATGCAGGAACAGTATAGCCACTCCTGCATGCAATATGGCCACAGTGCAATCCAGGACAGGGCTGTTTTCGCATGCACAAATAGCCCTATACTGTTCCTGGATGGAATTCCGTTCAGTATGCAAATCACCTCATTTGCTGGTGAAAGCCATGCAAATGAGGTGATTTTGTGATCCAGCAAGGTGAACGGATTCCGTATAGGAACAGTGTCAGTGCAAAAATGTATTCAGCTAGTAGCCGAATACATTTTTGCATCTGACAAAACGGAGGCATGACAGCTCGTGAAAAGCATGTATTATGTTGAACAGACAAGCCAGTGGTCAAATATAAGGCCATTGGCATTAAAATAAACTTAAATGTTTTAAAAATAAAACTTTTATTTTTTTTGGTCGATCTCGGACGTTTAAGCTAAGGGCAGCGGCGCGCAAACACGGGGGGTGCTGAAAATAAAACAAAAAGGAAAAACTGCCTTTTAACAGTAATCTGCATTTTGCCATTATACTCAATGGCAGGCAGAATGTAAACAACACACCGGAGCACTGGTTGCCAAGGGGAAAGGGTGTGCTTGGGAATTGTAACTATGGACCTGCACTCTGGGGTATGCAAATGAAGGGACCTATACTGAATCACAGATTTCTACCTACTGGCAGCCTGCACATATCTGTGCAGGTGCAGGAATATGGAACCATATAGGCAGGACAATAGGATGACTTCAGTAGATGGCATGTCATGCTTGGTGTAAACTTATTGGAGCCCTGAGGCCTGTGTTTGCTCTTAGTTAAGCAGAGCAAAAGAAGGGGTGTGTATCACATTGTTGAGCACTGTTTTTCCCGCTTAAACAGGTGTGCATGCTGCACACTGGGTTTTAAACAAAAGAAAAAAGAAAAACAAGAAATAGCAGCTCAGTTCACATGTGAGCACTGGGTATGCAGTCCGCGCCTCAGGGCTTAAACGGGAAGGCAATGGGAAAGGAAAACAGCAGTAGGAAGGCAATCAAAGAGAACTATCATAGCTGGCAGGTGAAATGTATCAGAATCAGTCAATTACACAGGCAGCAGCCCAGCCTAGCACACTACTATAATCTATGCAAACACCTTTCACTATGGTTTTTCCTACAAACTCTATACCACCAATGTACACAGACGGGGAAATTATACCTGACAAAACTAACAAAATGATAGGGGCTGCTGTCACTCTCATACATCAATATGTGCAAGAGGCTGAGGGTGTTGAGGATGTGAATGCTGATGACCATTCCATAGCAGAGAGGAGGAGAAGAGTGTACAGAGCCAGGGTAACCTACCAGGGCCTACATGAGCTGGAAATAGTGGAGCGCTATAGGGTGGACAGGGACATTCTACAACAAATTGTTGAGCTGTGCCAGCCCCGCCTCACACACAGAACCAACAGAGGGAACCCATCCCAGTGGATACCAAGGTATGTGTAGGCTTAGGAATACTAGCCAAAGGTACCTTTCAAAGGGCAACTGGGGATATCATGGGGATCTCACAGGCATCAGCATCTAGGGTACTTCACCAATTCCTGGATGCCATGTCAGCACATGTCGGTGAGCACATATATTTCCCCATCACCCTTGAGGCGTTGACCAACAGTATGCATCTCTTCCACCAAATAACAGAATACCCTGAGGTAGTGGGTGCTATAGACTGCACACACATACACATCAAAGCACCACCTGGCAAGGGGGGTAGGGTCTACATAAACTGCAAGGGCTTCCCCTCCATCAACTGCCAGGTCATGTGCGATGCCCAGGGCATTATCTTGAATGTGTGTGCTGGCAGCCCTGGAAGCTATCACGACTCCCACATCTGGCATATGACACAGCTGTAAAAGTAATTTGCCAGTGGGGACATCCCATATGGCCACCTAGTGAGGGATGCTGGCTACACACTGGAGCTGTGGCTGATGACATCCCTCAGAAATGCACACACAGCTGAACAAGAACTCCACAATGAGGCACACACACAAACCAGAATCATAATAGAGCATGTGTTTGGGATGCTCAAGTCACGGTTTCGCTGCCTGGACATATCTGGTGGAGCCTTGCAGTACTCTCTAGCTACATGAACACAAATGTTCATAGTATGTGCCATGCTACACAATATGATCCTGCAGAAACACCTGCAGCAGGAACAGCACGGGGCAAGGCTGCAAAGCCCCCCACCATTGCCAAGGCCATCACAGACACAGAGGGACTCGGAGGAGAAACCACTTGAGCCTGCTCATGTATGCAGAAGGAGGTGTGCCCAGTATGCCCAGGCCTTGGCAAAGAGGCAACACATAGCACATACAATGACACAGTAGGGAACCAGTGAATAACACCTCTCACACATACAGTAAAAGAGATGCCAAACATGACACTATCTGTGCTTTGCCATGTATAGGGAGTGTACTATGTGCATCCAACATAGTCATCCCTCCAGCACCATCCTCAGTACTGGCCCAGCCACAAGGTAAGTCACTCTTCCTATCAATTACTGAATGGAGTAGTATGTTCTGATAGTTGTATCTATGGTATGGATGCAAGCATGCAAGGGAATCGGGTGGATGAATGGGATGGCAGCAGATACTGGACACATATATGGGCAGCATGAAATCCATAACAAATACTGGTGACAACACACTACGCAGTATTAGACAAGGTTACAAATCCCACTGCGGTACATGTGGTGGCCCAAATGTGTGTCCATAGGACACACACATGCATGTCAGTGAGGCTCACATACCCACCACCAGCCCCAGCCAGCAGGACAGGTGTAGATGACCATAAAGAAAGGCTGGGCTAAGGCCTCTTATTTATGGCAATGGTGAACAGCCCCCCCTCCAGACCTACACAGAGAGACTGCAACAGGTCTGGCAGTTGTATGCTAGTTCTGAAGGGTAAGAAGTCTGAAACTGAAATGTGGGTCAATAAAACCTAAGATCTGTACTCCACTGATATGCCTCCAGTCTACATGATAGGTCAGAATGCAAATGATGTGGAAGCCAACAGAGTACCTGACTTACCAGTACAGTCATAGCACAGTTTAAAGTTGTCAGGTGTTGTCCTCCCCCTCACAATCCTATGTATAAATGCAGTAACATGTAAGTTTGAGTAGTAGTATCAGTGGAGCACAGATTACCTGAGCTGGCCCAATCTACAGGATAGATTGTTGCATGTGTACAATATGCAAATATCTGTGTCTTATGTTGTTGTCTGTTCAATATTGTCTGGAAGTGGTCAGCATGTAGGCATGGAGGGTTGTGTCTTGGTGGCCTATGGGCTGTACTGTGGTTGACAGGGCCTTGTTCCGACAAGTGCAGTGCCAAACACAATACTTCTCAGCGACACCCATGTCAGCAGTCATCCATACTCACTGTCCAGATGTCAGTATCTGTCACCATCATAAAGATGGACATGCCATGAATGTGGGTCCATACATAAACACAGTACACATGTGGAAGTACCCTAGACATAGTGAATAAAATTTAACTATCAGCTGCACAGAACATTGGAATTGTACATACAGGTTAGCAGCACATTATAAATCCAAGTAGCATGCCCTCAGTATCCCAGTGCATGAACTGTGGACCAATCCATAAATACCACTGGAATGAAGGGTCAACTATAGGGATGTTTCTTAGATATTGCTCGCATAATGTTAGGAAGAAGATAGAATAACAGAGTGGGGGGGGTGTAGATGCATGGACGTCATGGAGTGTGTGAAGTCTGAAACTCTGATGTGTGTCCATACTACCCCTGCCTGCAAACACAGTAATGGGTGGCTACAAACCTGCTTATAAACCATAATGAGAAGGGGAACTGATGAGATATATGAGCCCTGCCTTTGGGTAACCTGGGTGAATCTGTACAGCTGAGAGGTATAGCCAGAGCAGGATATGGCCATTCTGTTAAGTCGATATATGTACAAAAAGGGGATCCTCAAACACCATAGTACCAAGGTGCTGGACCATTTACACAGACCCATCAGCAAGTGTCTGTAGCTACCCCTCCAGAATGGCAGGAGTGTGCACGAATGTGTAGGCTGTGGACCACGATACTGGACTCAGCTTCATTCATCTTGTATTTCCCATTAAATAACTGTGAGCAAATACATATATCTGTCAGTAGTTGATGACATAATCCATCACAGTGTAAAACAGTACATATGTCTGAATATCTCTGCTAACACCAAACATGTAACACAAGCAGCACAGACAGCAATAGTTACAGTATACCCCTATATGTCACCCATTGTGACTCCTTATTATCTACCTATCTACAAATATCCTGCAGAAACAGGTTGCTAGCTGTATGTGTAGAACACCAAACCCTGGACTGGAGTACAACCCTACCTGGAATGGATTCCCCCACTCAATATAAAAGGTCACACTGGCCATGCTCCTACACTTAGAGAAATGAAGCCCATGTCTGACAACACAGTGGACTATACATATCTGTCATTCGCAGATGTCTGTGCACACACACCAAACTATATACCATTCATGCTTCACACACTCATTGGGTAGGAATACTCACACATATCCAAGGCCAACACACTATAATATGTCAAACATACACACACAGAGATGTGGGGTGGGGAAGAGAGAGAATAGACAGTGACAGAGAGAATTCCATTATGAGGCCTGTCCCACCCACTACACATCCAATTGGCCAATATCACATGATGTGCTGATGTCAATCACTGTACACATTCCTTCTGGTAGCCCACAGCCCTATAGTGTCTGTGATGCTTGTGATAATTGTGTAACACGATAGTGCAAATCAGTAATCATGTAGCATTTGTATACTCAGTCCTGTCAAATGTAAAGTTGTGTGCGACTGAGTGTGTGTATATGTTTCCAGAGGAATGATTTATGGCCCATTCACACACACACACTGCACTTTCCATTGCCCCTGTTAACACTCCTGCTGATGTCAGTCACCTTGAAATAAACCATCGGCCAAATCTGTCTTATAAGCTCCATGTTGCTCGTGATAACTGCGTAATACTGTAGTATAGCAAACTAGTTAGGTAGAAGTTTTAATCCTGATCCTGGCAACTGTAATAATGTGTGTGAGAGTGTATGTGTCTTTGTTGACACCTGATTTTGTGATCATTCACATTTCCTGCACTTCCCTCTCCCCTTCTTTAGCACTGCAGCTGATGTTACTCACCTTCAAAGACACCTTTGGACAGCTCTTCAACATAAAGCTCTGTGGCACTTGCAATAACTGTGTAATACCACAGTGTAGAGAATTAGTTAGGTAGGAGTTCTAATCCTGGTTCTGGGAACTGTAATAATTTGTGAGAGTGTGGGTGTCTTTGGTGACAACTGATTTTGTGGACATTCACACTTCCTACACTTCCCTCTTCCCTCCTTTAGCACTGCAGCTGATGTCACTCACCTTCAAAGATACCTTTGGAAAGCTGTCCAGCATATAAGCTCTGTGGCACCTGCAAAAACTGTGCAACACTGTAGTACCAATACATCACTAGGTAGGGGTTTGAAAAACAGTACGGGCAAGTGTGTTTGTGTGTGGCAGCAGTATCCTGTGGGGCTGTTGGTGTGATTGTTTAATAACAGGATTCATTGCAGGGTGTGTTTTGCTACATTTTCATATTGAGGATCCATATGTCCCAATGTCACATTACAAGGCCAACAGTTGTCAAACACTGTAGAGGTTGTTGTATACAATCCACAGCCATAAAAAGGCAACCATCATAATACCCGGAGATCTCTCTCCACCCACAGATCATACACAAATATGCTTGGCTCTTTCTCTCATCCTTTCTTTCTTTCCCCCTCTCTCTCTCCCTCTCTCTCTCTCTCTCCCCCTCTCTGGTAGATGTGGAAAAATGTATCTGTTTTGCATAGGCAGGAGCTTGACATTGGTAGGTAATGCTCATGATCAGCTGATGGTCTGTCCATGAATTGTAGTCCTTCACCTGCTAATTGCATGTGGAATAGCTGTGGTATCATTCCTATAGCCAATTGGAAACACACTCCTATAAGTAAGCACTGCAAGTAGGTGTTGGCCCTTCTCCTTCACTCTGATCAGAAATTCATGTGGGTGTATGACAAACAGCATCACAGAAGGTAGTTGGAAATACCTCCTACAACAAACATTGTAGAAACAGGCTAACAAACTGGAGTGGGGTGTTCCAGACATGGGGACAGAATGTAAGTAATGCTGTTCTACATTTGAAGTAATGTTGGTTTAACATGGTTTGTGTGGATATGGCTGTTCTGCATGATTTAAAGTCTGGCATGACAGTGTCATGTGGTTGAGAAAACTCTCACCTGTATGGCTATCTGCAGACTGGCCAGAGTTTGGAGTCTTAGATTTGGTGTTTAACTCACATATTATCTGTCTTTATAAATGCATTAGCATACTCTGATGATTGTAGTCAGTAAATGGTAATATCCATGTGTGTTACTGACTTTATATCCCTCAGAACAGATATGTCACAACACACCCTGTTACACCAGCAATGTTCTCAGTTTATAACTGCAATATGTCAATGTTGGCCCTGTGTTTATGCCTCTGCCCCCCAAATCTGGGACCCTTTGTTCTTATGTCATGCAGTAAGAGGTGGATAATGTATAGTACATCATTATGTACTGACATCATTCCTGATAACAAGCCAGTGATATACCAGATTTCTAGACATGTTATGTATAGTAGGCCTTATATTTGAGGACAAAACCTGGATATTCTGTTGTAGTCTATAAAAGTAGAGAGGTCTGTGTACTTCTGGTATTGTTAACAGAGTGTCTGTATTATGTAGCCTTGTATTGTCATTATGTTATTTGGCCTGTGTACAGACTGGGGTAGATGTCAGTGTTCTTGGTCCTGTTCTATCTGATGTGGCATGCTGCACCAGTTTCTGATACACTATTAGCCTATATGTTTGTAGGACCAGACTGAGACATGTCCCATACCACAGTCAGGCATCAGACTACACTGTGAATTGGGCCTGTATATGTAGGGTTAGTGTGTGAGTGGCAAACATGATGATGATTGTTATATATAATGTACTATTACTTAGGCTTACCATTTTGTAACTGTGTTGAGATTGCTTGTGGGTATGCACTTTCACACTGGTGTCTGTTACTCTGTGCTGTTACATGCCTGTAGTGCCTATTAGTTTTGTGGCAGTCTGTCTGTAGTGTAGACAGTGCTCCGTGACATGCCTAGCAGCTCAGTGTATTTACCCTAGTGTGATGTTAAGTCCAGACATTTGTCAGATATACTGTTGCCTGGCCACCATACACGTTGTGTATTTCTGACAAAGCAGTGGGCTACTGTCAAGATATATGTTACTAACTAGTGGGAAGTATGTGGCTTGGGACCTTTGCTCCTCCAGTTAATATGTGTTAGGACAGACAGGAGGGTGTGAATGCATCAACTGTGTCAACTTATCTAGCCCAGTATGTGTGATATATCCCCATTTTCATGGCTTTAAACATCCCCTTTGTCAGGCTTGTTCCACATTTCTTGCACTAAAGAGTTCTGTGTATACCTCCTGACTGACCAGATTGCTTCAGACTGTCCATGTTTATTGATTGTATTTCTTCTGTATTGCACAGATCATTACTGTGATTTGTGTGGTACTTTACTATGATAATTTTATGATGTCTATCAGTAACTGATGATGTACATGTCAGTTTCAGAAGAGCCTTCCTTCACAACATGTATGTTGGCACAACCCCTGTCACTGTAGCAACATTCTACATTTATAACTGCAATACATACATTACGTTTCCTTGCACTAAGTGGTTGAGAGTTATGGTGCTGAGGTATAACTCCACTACATGTCATGGGCATATGTTATCTACACACACACACACACACACACACACACACACACACACACACACACACACACACACACACAAACAAACACACACACACACATATATATATATATATATATATATATATATATATATATATATAGAGAGAGAGAGAGAGAGAGATGGCAATATATATATATATATATATGTGTGTGTGTGTGTGTGTGTGTGTATGTGTGTGTGTGTGTGTGTGTGTGTGTGTGTGTATGAAATATATATATATATATATATATATATATATATATATATATATATATATATATATATATATATATATATATATATATATATATATATATATATATATAGATCTAGGACTATTGAATGAAAGTTCAATAGTTTGAATCCAAAATAACCGAATGCACTTTAACGAAAGCGCTTTCACCAAAAAGCTCTTTCGTTGAAGTACGTTCGAAAAAAAAAAAAACAATAAATCTTGTTTTATGGAAAGTCCCCCTGCACCCCCTGAGTGGGGGGCTGTGCCTCCCTCACCGCCCCTATTTTTATATTCTCACTCCAAGGTCGCACTACAATAGGGAAAAGTGAATTCTCCCTTAACCGCACTGTAGTGCGACCAGCACAACCAGCATACTTAACCGAAAGTGCTGCTTCTGTGAACAGCACTTTCGGTTAAGTATTTTTGGTAATTTCTGCATTGGCAGAAAGTGCCATCGAGGATCTGTACAGATCCTACACATATATATATATATATATATATATACATATATATATATATATATATATATATATATATACATACATATATATATATATATATATATATATATATATATATATATATAAAAGCACGCCCGCACATATACTCTGCACATCCCCATTGGTTATATTGTCCTCTTGGTGAATTGGTTCACTTAGATGGTCTCTTTACACTGTTACCCTATCAAAACGCTGTGTTCTACACCTTGTTTGAATTGTGTCCTCTTCTTGCATTGGTCCATTTAGACAGTCGCGGTTACACTGTTACCCTATCAAAACGCTGTATTCTACACCTTGTTTGAATTGTGTGCATTCTCAATACTATTTGAACAAGTAAAGTATTTTAATTTAATGTATCGCTCTGAAGAAGTTCGTAGTAATAAAACTGAACGAAAGCGTTCAGCAATCAGCTCCTGTCTCCAGTGTTTGTTTCCTGTAGCACCCCCCTTGGGGATGATTTTGTTTTTGAAGTTTTTTCTGCATATATATATATATATATATATATATATATATATATGTGTGTGTGTGTGTGTGTGTGTGTGTGTGTGTGTGTATGTATATTCTTTTATGTGTAAACATGAATATTGTATATACCTTCTCAGCTGTATCCCACCATATTAAAGTGAAATGTGTATATTTACATATAAGAACATGACTGATTCAACACTATTTTCACTTACAAGTACTAAACAATTATAGTAGTCAAAGCAGTTGTTCACTACTATTCATTATGTGTACTGAATGATAGATTTGAAAAACCAACAAACATCCTAACAGCTCAAATGGCTTAGTGGTTAAGTGTTGTTACTATAGTGTTCCGTGTCCTGGACTCAAGACCTGCATGGACTATTTGTTTTGTTGCTGGGCAGAACAAAGGCTAATGGAGACGGTGATTAAGGTGCTTTAACGTGGCTTTAAGTAGGCTTGCACTGGTTTGCGTGAAGGTAAGCTGTGCTAACGTACAGTTAAATGAATAGGCACTTACATCATGTAGGCTTCACTTACCATGCACAAATCTGCTTAGCATTTACATTTAAGCAATGCTTACACTGCTAAGCATAGCTCAGCCCAGAGATCACATTCCAGTCTGATAAAATAGCAGGGTAATGACATCTTTAATAAGTGTATTTTATTTCCTGTATATAACATGCTTCTATGTGCTGTCATTACAGTTGCAAGGGGTGTGAGTATACTGTATGGGACACCTGGTTATACATGGGTAGTACCACAATCTTTTCTCTTTGGATTTGTTTAATACATGGGTAATATCCCAGGTTTATGCTGTCACACTTGCATGTTACACCAGCTACAGTGCACTGGGTGACAGAAATAGTTCAACACATATTGTATCATTATGTTAGTACTTTTAGCAGTACTTTTTCAAGTAAGAGTAGATTGCAGAGTGTAGTACTGGCACCATACATTTGAGATGTACCTTACAAGACACCTGCAACAACTGGAAAGACCACAGAAGTACCTCACCAAGAGGATCACTGGCCTCAAGCAGATGTCCTATGCAGCTCGACTGAAGAAACTCCATCTGTACTCAGTTGCATACCGCCTACTCAGAGGTGATCTCTGCCTGACATACAAGGCCATGTCCAACCCAGAATTGATGGACATGCTCCACTTAAAGAAAACCATATCCCCTCAAGCCACACGCTCCAGGGATCTAAACCTCACAACAACAATAAATAGGACATGCTGGAGGGATAGATTCCTGTCCCAGAGACTTCCCATGCTCTGGAACAAGTTTCCAATCTATATTAGGCAGAGCTCCTCGCTAACCCTCTTCAAGAGAAATCTTGACTAGTGGATGGGAAACAGAAAGTTTACCCCAGGGATCACTTCTGTGGCTCTGCTGGACAGAGGCACAGGGAACTAATCTAAGGGGGTGGCGAAAGCCAACACATTCTGGCTAGGCTTATAAATGCCTTCGGGCAGATAGCCTAGTACCTACCTATGAACCTATGAACCTATACACCCCTGCATGCAAAGCTGGACTCTGAGTACTGAGTATCTTGTTCTTGGTGTTTGAGCTGTATATTTATATGTATCTCCTATTGGATACTAATCTGATATGTTGATATTAACTGTAGACTGCTATGTTTTTTGGACATGTCATTGAGGACTGCTATCATGTAGTAATGGCATACCTCTCAGTTTCAGACGTGTATCTTGCAAAACATTCATACTAATGCATAACTTGTTGGCTATCTACTTACTGTCTGTCCTCTGTACAGATGTGCTGATGTCAGGTATTGCTACTGCCATACCATTATGTAGGTGCCCTCATTGTATTGTGGTGTGGTCCTGGACACTGCTGCTAGTTCCAACATGTGGACCTTGCCCCATTTCCTTGCCTGTGTGAGGGACATTACAGAGGTGGTGGCCTACAGATTCACATACAGTCGGTGGCAATATGTCACAGGAGAGGACATGTGGTGACACCCAACCAACATGGGGGACATATCCCCAAATTTGTGAACAGATTCTATGTCATCAGTGCTGTTATACACATGGTGGATTGTTAGATTGACAGGGTTTGTGTGGACATGCATTTAATGTGTGACATCACGACTCACAGTGATATGTCTCTGCCATACCTCTCCACTGGCACGCTGTCCACAGACTGGCCACATGTCTGCCTGTTATGTTTTGTGTGTTCACCAGACAGTTGGTGTCCTTGGTAAATCAGTTGTGGAATCTGGGGAATGCAGTCAGTAAATACTCACATATATGGGTTTTACCATCGTCATATTCCTCATAAAGGATGTTGCAACAAACCCAATGACATCTGAAACTGTCTCAATGTATGACAGCAGTATGTCCAATCTATCCCTGTGTTTATGCCTCTGTTCCCACCTAGTTAGTGAGTGAGGAATGTTATCAAAGGCTTTGGCCAGATCAATGTAGGCTGTATATGTCACCTTGCCTTCATCCACAGCTCAGGTGACTGACACTGAGAGATTGACCAGGTGGAATGAGCAGATATGACCTATCCTTCACAAAGGTAAACTGTGTGGGATCCTGAGTCTGAAGATTCCCATATCCCTGTTTACTAGGTGCATGATGATGCATTCCATAGCTTTGCATAACAGACTTGTCAGGGAGTTGGGGTGGTATTTCCCAGGGTCTGTAGTTACACCTCATTTGTGGCCAGGGGTGTCTGCAGCAGTGTACAATTCAGTAGGGGAAAAGCCTGAGGTGAGACTGTGCTTGAACAGGGCACACAGGTAAGGTGTCAGGTTACTCTGTAGTTCATGTATAACACATCCAGGGATATTCTCAGGTCCCATAGAAGCTATATTCTTGGACTTGGACAGTGGTGTTTTAACCTGTGCTGCATTAATACAGGGTGCCTGGTGGTGTACTGGTATTGTGATTGGTCCTTTGTGGGGGTGAAAGGGTAATGTTTGCACTCAACATGCCAGCCAGTATATTGGGAGTAATTGTTGGCTCAGTCTGGGAGGTTCCATTGTCTAGTAGCTCAGAACAAATCTTGCTATTGCCATGGAGATTCTTAGCATAACTGTATGAGACCTTGTGGTTGTCTTCACTATGTGCTCCAATTCTGTTCTCACAGCTAACTTTGTAGCATTTGATGAGGGATTTCAACCTTCAATTGAGGCTGATAAGGGTTGATTTCCAGTCTTGGGACTTCACGTTATTCCATATCGGTTCCCTCCTTCTGTTGTACAGGGTCTGTATGGCAGGGGACCACCAGATCAGCTTCCTTTTATTGGAAGTGAGAGTTCTGGTTGTAGTAGGTATGGCAGTACCCATGCATTTGTGTACATGTTCGTGGTGCATTGTTTGATTCAGCAGTTATGTACCTAGTCTCCATTTACATGGGGGTGATGTTTGTCCTAAACATGTCCAAAACTGGTCAT